>NW_020523439.1:0-57108 GCF_003368295.1 Carassius auratus | reverse complement strand
CAATTTCTTTTATCGTCCAATTTATCTGGTGTACACACTTTTATTTTCATAATAAACTCGTTTGTTAGATTATACACAGTTATAGTGGTCTATAATAAATATTGACAGGTTTTATTCAAGCTGTTTAGAATGATTGCCTAGGCTAATTTTTTAAAATGTAATCCAAAAAAAAATAAAAAAATAAAATAAAATAAAAAATTAAATAAATAAAAAACATTGGAAAAGATAACTTGTACTCTTTTTTATACATTTGTATAAGTTTCATAGTTTATGCATTATAGTTATAAAAACAAACAAATTTTAGCCACTCACATAGAAATCTTAGGCCTTATCCTTTTCTGACAGTTTTTAGGAATTTTTAAAAATCCTAAAAACCTTATTTGTGCTGCAAATAATAATTTCAAACTAATTTCAAACTGACCTCTGACATCCTGTGACATGATATTATTTGAATTTACATAATCTCATGGATGTAACAGTAAATCTGTTCAGCTCACAGATCAAGACTAAGCTGTAATGCAAGCAGAACTTTCACAAATGCTTGTAGGTCAATAAAATCATTACAAAACACTTACAAACATTTAAGGGATTTGATAACACTGTAAAATAATGTCTAATTTGTTAACATTAGCAAATGCATTGATAACACTTTATAATAACTGCACTCATTAGTAAATAGTCAGTTCATGCTTCATAAAGCCTTGTCCCAATATTAATAGTCAGTAGTAAGCAGTTTATAAATACAGCTATAAATAGCTCATTTATTAAAAAGGAGAGTAAAGGGTCAGTTATCTTCCTATGAAAAATAAAAAAAATAAAAATAAACAAACAACAACACTGATTGATACAGAAATCAGAAATGTTATTGTGGATTTATGATAAACTCAGCCTGTAAATGAATTCATTCTCTTCCAAGAAGACACAAGTAGTTCACACCAAACTTTTTTTTAAATGAAGCCATATACTGAAGATGTTAAATTGCAAATGGGTTTAGGATACCTTAAATGGTGTGGCCATAGAGATTTATTAAAGTAACATAAAAAAAAATACAATAGTTATTTTACTATATCTTTAAAATTTTTAATTCCAACTCTTCATAATTTTTTATATACGTAGAAGTCATCATTTGAAGGAAGCACAGTGAGTTTCATAGCTTTATCATTTTCAAGAGCCAGCATAAAATTAAAACTATCATAACATATAAATCAAGCTTGCAATTCTTAGTACCAATAATGGCCACCAGATGGAGCTATAGGATCACTTTTAAATAATTATTGTAGAAACAAGTATGATTTAAATCATTTATAGAAATCTTTCAAAGAAAAATAATATGAATTGTATGTATTTTACTGATAAAATGACCCTCACTTTATTAGAATAACAAGCTGAAGTATTGTGAACAGTATATTAAGAATAATTCTTTATAGGCTTTATGGACGGATAAGTTTTGAGTGACTCTTGAAGGATCAGCACCACATCCTCTTTTACCACTGTTTAAAGAATGTATCTTACAGTACAGGTGCGGATGAATTTTGGATAGCTTGAATGGTTTTGTCGTGGTGATTTTTTGAAACAACAGTAAAAAAGTAACCAGTAAATGTCTTTTATTTTTTTAAGTGCAGCTTCTAAACACTTCAAAAAAATGTACACATAGAAAACAAGTCATTCTGAGGCAATATGCATAGTTTCATGACTATACAACACTATATGGATGATAGAAAATTAAAAAAACTATCATACATCTGATGTCACTCTGTCCCTCTGTCACAGTGGGTAATGTGTGTGTGTGTGTGTGTGTGTGTGTGCGTGCGTGTGTGTGTTAAGTGAATTAGGTGTGAAACTATCAGGGAGCATTTAGTCTCCAGTGCCAACATTTTACAGAACTGCCACTTTCCTGGAGTCTCAGAATTACAATGTGTCAGGTTCTGAGAAATCAAAAATTCCAAAAAATGATTTAATTAGAATACCATGAAGTATTGTGAAATACTATATATTAAGACTTTATATATAGGCTTTATGAACAGATTGGAGTGACTCGTGAAGGACCAGCACCACCTCCTCTTGTCCGATGGTTTGAGGAATATATCTTCCAGAATCCGGGATTAAGATTTAGGAGCTCATTTTTATTCCACCTCCTTTCCTGAAAGTCTGTCTTGCAGAATTGACTAAAAATTAATTTGCAATCATTTTTGTCAGTTCTTCTTGACCTGTTTTTTTTTTCTTCTTCTTTTCTGACCTCATGACCCAGTCAGCATTTTTGTACAATGGTCAAGTCTTAACTTATCAATTTCTGTATTGCATTTGTGTTTGATATTTCTCATGGGTATTTCATAATTTTCGACTTTGAGTTAAAACAGTTTGAGTTAAAACTCTTTTTTATAGCGCATTTCATCTGTAAAAGAAAACATGCCTAATGATTCTGCACACATGAATATAAGGAGTTTTTCTCTTCCAGCTTTCCTGGACTATTGTATAGCACTCATAAATGATTAAATAAAAAATAATGGTAGTTATTAAGATTGATATGGTTTGGAATTGGTAAAATGTGCTTGGAAAAAAACCACAATAAAACAATGTTTTAATGTTTAAGTTTGGAATATTAACTGACATGAATGAATGCTATATAAATATTGTTCATGTTAACATAATGTTTATAATTGAAATCTTATTGTAAAGTGTTACTAAATATATATATATATATATATATATATATATATATATATATATATATATATATATATATATATATATATATATATTGTTCTGTGAATGTGATTTTAAAGTCTAGATGATTTGGATTAACCCTTTAACCGCCATATCCTTTAAAACCTCACTGCCAGAGGGATATTGTGAATGCATGTGCCCGCTGGACACAGTTTACCTGATGCCACCGGGGTGGTGATGGCATTGGTGGCTTGAGCCCGCCATCGCTGCTTGCAGCTATATTTAGGGCTCAAGCCCAAAGGGCGAGAGGCCTATTGTTTTCCTTAGGATTATTTTTTATTATTATTAGGGCTCAAGCCCGAAGGGGCGAAGAGCCCTATTGTTCTTCTAAGGATTATTCTTGTTATTATTATTATTATTTTTATTTTTTATTAAACCTTCCGGGGTGTTTTGGGGGCCTTAACATGCTCAAAAACTCTTGAAAATTGGCACACACATTGGAATCTGCGGCCATCAGGACGCCGCAGAGGCTGGGACCCGGACGTGGCACAGGGGCTCTACAGCGCCCCCTGGAAGACAGTCAGAATTCTTGAACCATAGCTCACACACACTTGCATGTATTTATATCAAACTCGGTACACTTATAGATCTCATTGAGCCGAACAACTTTCACACTTTATGTCATAGGCTCCGCCCAACAGGAAGTCAGCTATTCAGGGCTGTTTAAAAAAACCATGCTCTGGAATTTGAAATACTCCTCTGAGGTTTTCAACCCGTTCGCCACGAAACTCGGTGAACATGATCTCAAGACATTGAGGATGAAAAATTGCGAGGGGATTTTTGATATCTCGAACGGTTTGCCCGTGGCGAGGCATGGAACTTATGGCGAGAAATGAGAAACAGGAAATGTCTAATAACATCCACATACATTTCCTGAATTTGATCAAACTTCATGGGTTTGTTCGTTGTATGATACCGATTGTATATATGTGGCTATTAAGAGTCAACGTTATAGCGCCACCAACTGGCAGCAGGAAGTGTGTCATTTTCCAAATGCTTTGAATTCAGCATCTTATTTTTACTCGATTTACTTAAAACTTCATCAGAATAATGACAAAACACGGCCGATGTAAATCTGTTGTGGGGATATTGATATCTGATATAGTGTTGCCATGGCAACGTGTCAAACTTGAATGTTCTGTTATGGTGAGTTTGAGGCAGACAACAAGCTCAGATTTACATGAAACTCAAAACACATATCAGTATTAGTGATAGCTAGACAATGGCAAAAGCTTTTAAAAGGGCGTGAAGGAGGCACTCTATAGCGCCACCTTTTGTCAAAAGTGGGGGGGTTAGTTTTAGCTACAGACACCAAACTTGGTACATAAATTGTTCTTTTCAAGACGGACAACTTTCTAATTCACAGTCATCAGCTACGATCAACAGGAAGTCGGCTATTTTGATTTGAATGTGTATTTTTGAGATTTTACAGTTGTGAATTAATGAATACTCCTCACAGGGGAAGTACACTATACACACCAAACGTTGTCTACATGAAGAAAAAACATCGAGGAACTTAAATTGCGAACAGATTTTGGTTAGCTTGAACGGTTTTGTCGTGGTGATTTTTTGAAATGACAGTAAAAAGTGAAACATTAATCGTCTTGTATTTTTAAATTGCAGCTTCCAAACCTTTAAAAAACATTTTTAATTTAGAAAACCAGTGATTCTGAGGAAATATGCATAGTTTCATGACTTTACAGCACTGTATGATTAAAAGAAAATTAAAAAACTGTCAGACATCTGATCTCACTCTGTCACTCTGTGTGCTGACTCTGTGTGTGTGTGTGTGAGTGTGAGTGGGGGAGGGGTGTGAGCTGAGTGGCAGACAGACAGAGAGAGAGAGAGAGAGAGAGAGAGAGAGAGAGAGACTTAAACATCTCTTTAATCACCAGAAAAAAAACTGTATTTTAAATAGTTATTTTTTTTGTTGTTGTTGCTAATTGTGCTGTTATCATTACATCTTAAGAAATATCTTAGGCCTTATCCTTTTCTGACATTTTCAGGGATTAAAAAAAATCCTAAAAAACCTTATTTGTGCTGCAAATAATAATTTCAAACTCATTTGATACTGACCTCTGTCACCCTGTGACATGACATTTATTTGAATTTACATAATCTCAAGGATGTAACAGTAAAACTGTTCAGCTCACAGATGAAGACTAAGCTTTAATGCAAGCAGAACTATTTCACAAATGCTTATAGGTTAATGAAATCATAACAAAACACTTTTAAATTATTTAAGGATTTGGTAACACTTTAAAATAATGTCTCAATTGTTAACATTAGTAAATGCATTGGTAACACTTCATAATAGCTGCAATTCTTAGCTAAGCATTAGTAAATAGTCAGTTCATGCTTTATATAGCCTTCTCCCAAAATTAATATTTTAGTAAGCATTTTATAAATACAGCTATAATTAAATTGTTCATGGTTTATATGCACATTTATTTTGAGGAGATTAAAGGCTGTAATCTCCCTAAAAAAATGTAAAATAAAAAATAAAATAAATAAAATAAACAAACACAGAACTCATAAATATTTATTTCAAGATGCAATAAAAGAAAACTGTACACTTGAATTTATTTATATATATATATATATATATATATATATATATATATATATATATATATATATATATATATATATATATATATATATATACACACACAATTGCATAAGTTTATATTTAAAAATGTTTAGCAAGTGTACAGCTAATAATAATAATAATGCATTTTATTTAGTTTTAGCTACAGACACCAAACTCGGTACTTAAATTGTTCTTATCAAGACGGACAACTTTCTAATTCACAGTCATAAGCTACGATCAACAGGAAGTCAGCTATTTTGATTTGAATGTGTATTTTTGAGATTTTACAGTTGTGAATTAATGCGTACTCCTCACATGGGAAGTACACTATACACACCAAACTTTGACTACATGAAGAAACAACATCGAGGAACTTAAATTGCGAACGGATTTTGGTTAGCTTGAACGGTTTTGACGTGGTGATTTTTTGAAATGACAGTAAGAAGGGGAAACATTAATTGTATTGTATGTCTAAATTGCAGCTTCCAAACACTTCAAGGCATGTTTTCATACAGAGATCAAATCATTATGAGGAAATATGCATAGTTTCATGACTTTACAACACTGTATGGATAAAAGAAAAGAAAAAACTGTCAGACTTCTCAACTGACATGATCTCACTCTGGCCACTCCGTCTGTGTGAGGAAAGGGAGGGGGAGAGGGAGGGGGAGTGTGAGTGTGAGGGGGTTGGTGACTGTGAATCTTTGGTGACTGACAGTGTGTGTGGATTGTAGGGAGGGGCTGTCTGGCAGAGAGAGAGAGAGAGAGAGAGAGAGAGAGAGACCTAATCATTCCTTTAATAATCAGGAAAAAAAATCTATATTTTAAATTGTTATTGTTTTTGTTGTTGCTAATGGTGGTGTTTTTTTCCTTTCATTACAGGTTAAGAAATCTCTTAGGCCTTATCCTTTTCTGACAGTTTTTGGGATTTAAAAACATCCTAAGAAGCCTTATTTGTGCTGCAAATTATAATTTCAAACTCATTTGATACTGACCTATGACAACCTGTGACGTGACATGACATTCATTAATCTCATGGATGTAACAGTAAAACTCTTCAACTGACAGATTAAGCTGCAATGCAAGCAAAACTATTTCACAAATGCTTATAGGTCATTAAAATCATTACAAAACACTAATAAATTATTAAAGGGTTTGGTAACACTGTATAATAATGTCTAATTTGTTAACATTAGTAAATGCATTGGTAACACTTTATAATAACTGCACTCATTAGCTAAGCATTAGTAAATAGTTCACTAATTACATTGTTCTTGGTTTAAAAGCACATATATTACAAAGGAGATTAAAGTTTCAGTTGTCTTATAAAATAAATCAATAAACACCACCCAGTTTGATTCAGAATTCAGAAATATTTATTTCAAGATGCAATAAAAGGAAACTGTACACTTGAAAAGGTTTTGAGCGATTCTTGAAGGACTAGCATCACCTTCACTTGTACGATGGTTTGAGGAATATATCTTCCAGATAGTACCGCCGCTCCCTATATGCAGAGTATGCAGTCTTCGTAGAGCACCAACTCCCAGAGGGGGCACCAGTTGCTCAAAAAACAAAAAAACAAATATGCGCCATTCTCCCATCCGCGTTCGCGACCACTCAATAGCATTTGAGAAGAAAGACTTGTAGTCACAAAACAATTGTAATGTGTTCATATAGGTGTCAGCTACAATGCACACCTTATACATTTTTTATACATTTTAAAATAAAGTGTTACTAAAGTTATATATATTGTTCTGTGTATGTGATTTCAAAGTCTAGATTGGTCGAATTAACCCTTTAACTGCCACATCCCTTAAAACTTGTTTGTCAGAGGGTTACTGTAAATGCTTATGCCCGCTGGGCACAGTTTTCCCGATGCCACCAGGGTGGCGTTGCACTGATGGCTTGAGCCCGACATCGCTGCTTGCAGCTATATTTATTATTATTATTATTATTTTCCAACGTCTCGGGGGCTTTTGGGGCCCTTAACGTGCTTAAAAAGTCTTGAAAATTGGCACACAGATTGGAACCTGCGGCCATTAGGGCCGGGCAGAGACTGATACACGGGCGTGGCACAGGGGCTCTACAGCGCCCCCTGGAATATGGAGGGCCATATATCATACATTCTTGCTTGTAGACGTATGAAACTCGGTACACATATAAATCTCATCAATCCAAACAACTTTTGTATTGCATATCATAGGCTCCGCCCAACAGGAAGTTGGCTATTTAGGGTTTAGTATTCAAATTTTTCGTCAAAGTTGTGGGGGCTTTTGGGGTCCTTAACATACTCAAAAACTCTTGAAAATTTGCGCACACTTTGGAATCTGTGGCCTTTAGGAGCCTGCAGAGGCTGGGACCCGGGCGTGGCACAGGGGCTCTACGGCGCCCCCTGGAACACAGTCAGAAATGTTGATGTATAGCTCACACATACTTGCACATTTTCATATGAAACTCAATACACATATAGATCTCATCGTGCCGAACAACTTTCGTATTGCATGTCATAGGCTCCGCCCATCAGGAAGTCAGCTATTTAGAGTTATGTAAAAAGCGCATGCTCTGGAATTTGAAATACTTGTCATAGGTTTTTTTCTCGATTGCCGCCAAACTCGGTCAACATGATCTCAAGACACTGGGGATGAAAAATTGCCAGGTGATTTTTGATATCTCGAACGGTTTGCTCGTGGCGAGGCGTTGAAATTATGGCGAGAAATGAGAAACAGGAAGTGTCTAATACCGTCCACATACATTTCCTGATTTTAATCAAACTTCATCAGATTATTCGTTGTATGATGTCGATCGCATATATGTGACTATTAGGAGTCAAAGTTATAGCGCCACCAACTGGCAGAAGGAAGTGTGTCATTTTCAAAATGATTTGAATTCAGCATCTTATTATTACTCGATTTGCTTCAAACTTCATCAGAATAATGTTAAAACACAGCCGATATAAATCTGCAAGGGGGATATTGATATCTAAAAAATTGTTGGCGTGGCAACATGTCAAACTGGAATACTTCTCAGGTGATTTTGAGGCAAATAACATACTTAGAATTTCACAAAACTCTGAACACACATCAGTATTTCTGATAGGAACTTAAATTGTGAATGGATTTTGGATAGCTTGAATGGTTTTGTCGTGGTGATTTTTTAAAATGACCTTACAAAGGGAATCATTATTGTATTTTTAAATTGCAGCTTCCAAACACGTCAAATAATTTTTTTCATACAGATGAAAAAGTCATTCTGAGGAAATATGCATAGTTTAACGACTTTACAACACTGTATGGATAACAGAAAATTAAAAAACTGTCAGACATCTCATCTCACTCTGTCCCTCTGTTTGAGTATATGTGCTTAGACTTCCATTGTCTGAGAGAAATAGCGCCCCTAGGTGCAATAAAAAAGGGAGGAGACTCTCTTTTGGTTTCACTTTTAAATCGGTTAAAATACAAATAAATACTTGGATTTAATTCACACTGACAAGCTAAAGCAACATATATGATTATTACAAGGTCAGGGCTCATTAATAATTGATGTGTGGTCAGTGATACGTGAGAAACACGAGAGATGAATCACCGCTCTGAGCATGAGCGTGTGGAATGATGAGCTCAGAAAAAATGAGTTTATTCTTGATATATAGCTATTAAAAATAAAGTATTCCAGCGATATCACACAATTCACCAATTAGAACACACCAAGAGCTAAATTAAGATGTTTTTGAACTGTTTGTGTGAAAATGAAATATTCGCAGCTGCCTATCTGAAATCACGCCTCCGATCAGCGCGCACAGTGTCACAAGTTCAAAACAAACGAATTTATTCTTGTTTAAGAGCTTTTTAAAATTAATTATTGCCATAAATGCACACAATACACCAATTATAACACAACAAGAGCTAAATGCAGGTGTTTGTGACCAGTTTAAGTGTGTAAGACTATTTGAAAGCGCGACTGGCAGAATAACATATATCTCTCGAGCTGCAGGATTCTGCCTTCCGTCGTAAGAACGAACACATCACGGACAAGATTATTTCAAAACACATAATAGCTTGGCGAATATAAACGAAAACTACTGGATTTGAATATTAAGTGACCGCATATACCAGCTGCTTCTGTCTTCAATTTTAATCTATATAAAAAATGAAACTCATTAATCTTGGCTGCTTTTTTAATGTGTGTATTTATTTATTATTTTGCTCTAACAAGAATTAATCTATATTTAATTAAATCAATTACATTTTATTTTACATTTGATTTGTCCATTTCTGCATCTAAACGCCTAAAATACTAAAACATGCTCTATTATACTATTGTTAGCAATTTCTTTATTGTCCAATTTATCTGGTGAACACACTTTTATTTTCATAATAAACTTGTTTGTTAGATTATACACAGTTACAGTGGTCTATAATAAATATTAACAGGTTTTGTTCAAGCTGTTTAGAATGACTGCAGTAGGCTAATTTTTTGAAATGTAAAAAAAAAATTAAAAAAATTAAAAACATTGGAAAACAATAACTGTTGTACTTTTTATACATTTTGTATAATTTCATATTTTATGCATTATAGTTATAAAAACAAATAAATTTAGCCTTATCCTTTTCTGACAGTTTTAGGGATTTTTAAAAATCCTAAAAAACCTTATTTGTGCTGCAAATAATAATTTGCAAAGAAGTATTAATATACTGTAATTTTTGTTGTTGTTGTTGTCACTATAAAAGCAGACCTAAGCCATCAATAGCCTTTACAATGACTTAAAATGCATTATATATAAAAAACAGTGAATATAATAATTTGTTTAATAAAAACACTGTTAAAATACATAATGTAGGCAAATACAAAATAAACAATTTATGTACATGTTATTACAAATGTCTGCAAACGGAACCAAATGCCATGTGGTTGCTGCTGTTACACTTACAGGACAATCAAATCCTGGATTAGGCTATGACTAAACATTTATTTCAAATATTCGCTTAATCTTTCATTTTTGGACACCTTTTTGCCATAGATGACACAGCCTCTATAATTTCTTCAACAAAAAATGTGCATATCACAACCCTTACAAAAATAAACCATGGTTTTATCATAGTAAAACTGCTTAATTTCATTTTCCATAATTTCTGAATGCTTGAGACTGTAAAATAAATTAGAGTTATAATAAAGTTATAGCCACAGGTAAATGTTGAGAGCTACAATTGTAAATTGTAAATAATACAATTTATTCATTCACTTTTTTATTTGATTAAAGTTCTATTTTCACCCCTATAGTAGGTGTTTTTTTTCCATCATCATATTTGAGGAAGGGGGGCACAGCAATACAAACCTGCTTAGGGCTCCCATTTGGCCAGCAGTGGCCCTGCATGCATGTTCTGTAAGGCTGCAGTGATATGTATTTTGAAGAGTGCTGTACAAATAAATATGAAAATTAATATTTGCGTATATATAGACTACACTGAACCAGCAATGCATATGAATTGTCCTTTAAATACCTACCCGGAATTATTGGCACTATAACAAAATAAGTATGTTAAGTGACACTGTTTGTCTTGTTTCACTTTAACCAAACATAAGACTGATGTCATCCATTGTACGAAGGAATGATCCTAACCTTTCCGCTAAGGAGCTAATTTCATCCAGATTGTGATATGCATTTAACGCCATCTTTTGTGTAGCCTACAGGCACGTAGCATCAATCAGAGTTGCTTTGAGCCGTTCGGATGACTACTTTTATTGTTCTTTGTAAGTTTGCATGTTAGTTATATTTAAAAGGTAATGCCTATCACGTTTTATTATTTATTATTTATTTATTTTATAGTCTATAGCAAACAATAACAACACTGCAGGGAGTTGAACCCCATCCTGGTGGTTAACCAGGAGTACCAATACCAGTGTTTTTTTGTTATTATTAGACTATATGGAAAATTACATAGTCTATGAAGAATATTATGGTATTTGTGTAGTATTATAAATGTACAATCTAATGTACCTAAACTAATAGCACTGCCATTAATTATGCACACTCACAATACACTGAGCAGAACAGTGAAATTGTGTAAATCTGATAATGGCTTAACAAGAATCCAGAAAAAAGAGATAAGCTCTATCATCGTGGTCCTTGTTTTGTTCACCATAAAATCAGATCTGTACACAACCAAATCAAGTTGATTTGTTTTAAAGATGTGTTTTAAAGAAAATTTATTGTTATTTCTTGTTGTTAATATGTGTTTAAAATAAAAATACAATTTGTTGAAGTTGTTGATTTTAAATGCTAAGAGATCATTAATTTATTTGTGAAGACATTAAATTACATGTACATTTCATAGGCTTAAAAAGCAGGTTCAATATATAAATAAAATATGTAATAATTGTTGATTTTAAATGCTTAGAGATCATTAATTTATTTGTGAAGACATTAAATTACATGTACATTTCATAGGCTTAAAAAGAAGGTTCAATATATAAATAAAATATGTAATAATTGTGTGTAATGACTTTAAAGGGAGTATATTAGGGGGGAAAAAAACCTTCAATGCTATACAACTGTCATTAATTATGCACACTCACAATACACTGAGCAGAACAGTGAAATTGTGTAAATCTGATAATGGCTTAACAAGAATCCAGAAAAAAGAGATAAGCTCTATCATCGTGGTCCTTGTCTTGTTCACCATAAAATCAGATCTGTACATAACCAAATCAAGTTGATTTGTTTTAAAGATGTGTTTTAAAGAAAATTTATTGTTATTTCTTGTTGTTAATATGTGTTTAAAATAAAAATACAATTTGTTGAAGTTGTTGATTTTAAATGCTAAGAGATCATTAATTTATTTGTGAAGACATTAAATTACATGTACATTTCATAGGCTTAAAAAGCAGGTTCAATATATAAATAAAATATGTAATAATTGTTGATTTTAAATGCTTAGAGATCATTAATTTATTTGTGAAGACATTAAATTACATGTACATTTCATAGGCTTAAAAAGAAGGTTCAATATATAAATAAAATATGTAATAATTGTGTGTAATGACTTTAAAGGGAGTATATTAGGGGGGGAAAAAACCTTCAATGCTATACAACTGTCATTAATTATGCACACTCACAATACACTGAGCAGAACAGTGAAATTGTGTAAATCTGATAATGGCTTAACAAGAATCCAGAAAAAAGAGATAAGCTCTATCATCGTGGTCCTTGTCTTGTTCACCATAAAATCAGATCTGTACATAACCAAATCAAGTTGATTTGTTTTAAAGATGTGTTTTAAAGAAAATTTATTGTTATTTCTTGTTGTTAATATGTGTTTAAAATAAAAATACAATTTGTTGAAGTTGTTGATTTTAAATGCTAAGAGATCATTAATTTATTTGTGAAGACATTAAATTACATTTACATTTCATAGGCTTAAAAAGCAGGTTCAACATATAAATAAAATATGTAATAATTGTTGATTTTAAATGCTTAGAGATCATTAATTTATTTGTGAAGACATTAAATTACATGTACATTTCATAGGCTTAAAAAGCAGGTTCAATATATAAATAAAATATGTAATAATTGTTGATTTTAAATGCTTAGAGATCATTAATTTATTTGTGAAGACATTAAATTACATGTACATTTCATAGGCTTAAAAAGAAGGTTCAATATATAAATAAAATATGTAATAATTGTGTGTAATGACTTTAAAGGGAGTATATTAGGGGGGGGGGGAAACCTTCAATGCTATACAACTGTCATTAATTATGCACACTCACAATACACTGAGCAGAACAGTGAAATTGTGTAAATCTGATAATGGCTTAACAAGAATCCAGAAAAAAGAGATAAGCTCTATCATCGTGGTCCTTGTCTTGTTCACCATAAAATCAGATCTGTACATAACCAAATCAAGTTGATTTGTTTTAAAGATGTGTTTTAAAGAAAATTTATTGTTATTTCTTGTTGTTAATATGTGTTTAAAATAAAAATACAATTTGTTGAAGTTGTTGATTTTAAATGCTAAGAGATCATTAATTTATTTGTGAAGACATTAAATTACATTTACATTTCATAGGCTTAAAAAGCAGGTTCAATATATAAATAAAATATGTAATAATTGTTGATTTTAAATGCTTAGAGATCATTAATTTATTTGTGAAGACATTAAATTACATGTACATTTCATAGGCTTAAAAAGCAGGTTCAATATATAAATAAAATATGTAATAATTGTTGATTTTAAATGCTTAGAGATCATTAATTTATTTGTGAAGACATTAAATTACATGTACATTTCATAGGCTTAAAAAGCAGGTTCAATATATAAATAAAATATGTAATAATTGTGTGTAATGACTTTAAAGGGAGTATATTGGGGGGGGGGGAAACCTTCAATGCTATACAACTGTCATTAATTATGCACACTCACAATACACTGAGCAGAACAGTGAAATTGTGTAAATCTGATAATGGCTTAACAAGAATCCAGAAAAAAGAGATAAGCTCTATCATCGTGGTCCTTGTCTTGTTCACCATAAAATCAGATCTGTACATAACCAAATCAAGTTGATTTGTTTTAAAGATGTGTTTTAAAGAAAATTTATTGTTATTTCTTGTTGTTAATATGTGTTTAAAATAAAAATACAATTTGTTGAAGTTGTTGATTTTAAATGCTAAGAGATCATTAATTTATTTGTGAAGACATTAAATTACATTTACATTTCATAGGCTTAAAAAGCAGGTTCAATATATAAATAAAATATGTAATAATTGTTGATTTTAAATGCTTAGAGATCATTAATTTATTTGTGAAGACATTAAATTACATGTACATTTCATAGGCTTAAAAAGCAGGTTCAATATATAAATAAAATATGTAATAATTGTTGATTTTAAATGCTTAGAGATCATTAATTTATTTGTGAAGACATTAAATTACATGTACATTTCATAGGCTTAAAAAGAAGGTTCAATATATAAATAAAATATGTAATAATTGTGTGTAATGACTTTAAAGGGAGTATATTAGGGGGGGGGAAAACCTTCAATGCTATACAACTGTCATTAATTATGCACACTCACAATACACTGAGCAGAACAGTGAAATTGAGTAAATCTGATAATGGCTTAACAAGAATCCAGAAAAAAGAGATAAGCTCTATCATCGTGGTCCTTGTCTTGTTCACCATAAAATCAGATCTGTACATAACCAAATCAAGTTGATTTGTTTTAAAGATGTGTTTTAAAGAAAATTTATTGTTATTTCTTGTTGTTAATATGTGTTTAAAATAAAAATACAATTTGTTGAAGTTGTTGATTTTAAATGCTAAGAGATCATTAATTTATTTGTGAAGACATTAAATTACATTTACATTTCATAGGCTTAAAAAGCAGGTTCAATATATAAATAAAATATGTAATAATTGTTGATTTTAAATGCTTAGAGATCATTAATTTATTTGTGAAGACATTAAATTACATGTACATTTCATAGGCTTAAAAAGCAGGTTCAATATATAAATAAAATATGTAATAATTGTTGATTTTAAATGCTTAGAGATCATTAATTTATTTGTGAAGACATTAAATTACATGTACATTTCATAGGCTTAAAAAGAAGGTTCAATATATAAATAAAATATGTAATAATTGTGTGTAATGACTTTAAAGGGAGTATATTAGGGGGGGAAAAAACCTTCAATGCTATACAACTGTCATTAATTATGCACACTCACAATACACTGAGCAGAACAGTGAAATTGTGTAAATCTGATAATGGCTTAACAAGAATCCAGAAAAAAGAGATAAGCTCTATCATCGTGGTCCTTGTCTTGTTCACCATAAAATCAGATCTGTACATAACCAAATCAAGTTGATTTGTTTTAAAGATGTGTTTTAAAGAAAATTTATTGTTATTTCTTGTTGTTAATATGTGTTTAAAATAAAAATACAATTTGTTGAAGTTGTTGATTTTAAATGCTAAGAGATCATTAATTTATTTGTGAAGACATTAAATTACATTTACATTTCATAGGCTTAAAAAGCAGGTTCAATATATAAATAAAATATGTAATTATTGTTGATTTTAAATGCTTAGAGATCATTAATTTATTTGTGAAGACATTAAATTACATGTACATTTCATAGGCTTAAAAAGCAGGTTCAATATATAAATAAAATATGTAATAATTGTTGATTTTAAATGCTTAGAGATCATTAATTTATTTGTGAAGACATTAAATTACATGTACATTTCATAGGCTTAAAAAGAAGGTTCAATATATAAATAAAATATGTAATAATTGTGTGTAATGACTTTAAAGGGAGTATATTAGGGGGGGAAAAAACCTTCAATGCTATACAACTGTCATTAATTATGCACACTCACAATACACTGAGCAGAACAGTGAAATTGTGTAAATCTGATAATGGCTTAACAAGAATCCAGAAAAAAGAGATAAGCTCTATCATCGTGGTCCTTGTCTTGTTCACCATAAAATCAGATCTGTACATAACCAAATCAAGTTGAGAAGCAGTTTAGTAAAAGTTAAATATGTTAGCTTTGAAATGAACAGAAAACTCCCTCATGTGTGCTAAAGTACACTGGGACAACATTGGTGTTTACTGAACACTCTTTGAAGTTCTTCACGTATACATGGTCTATTAAAGTGCCTTTTTCAGTTGTTGGCTTTTTAACAAGTTGAATAAAACCCTTATCTGACATGAAAGAGCACAGAGATTTTGATTTCAATGCATCATTATTAAAGTCTCCTATAAGTACATTTTTATTGCATAATGAAGACATTAAATTGATCAGTTTACTCAAATTGTCTTTGAAAATTGACAAAGGATATGTTTGTGGTCTATAAACAACAGCGAGTAATATGTCATTTTTTGTAAAATGTGTCACCAAGCACTCCAAATTAAGATTAGGGAATGTTATAGTCGTGTTTTCCATATCACATGCTGTATATAATCCAACTCCACCATGTTGTTGGGTTTTTAGATCATTGAAAGGAGGACAATTGCTTGTGTATGACACAGAGCGAGAAAGACCCACAAAGTTGTAATTGTTTAGTTGCACAATATCTGATTGATAGCATTCAGGTAACCGTGTTTCAGTTAAGCCAATGCACATGGGCTGCAGCTCTTGAGTACAAATCATCAAGTCTTTTTTATGACACCGCAAACTCTGTACATTTAGTAAAAACAAAGAAAAATAACTTTTTTGATCTCTCAAAACTAAATCATCATGTGTCATAAAACAGGGCATTTCATTAAGTGCCTCGGAGACTTTTTCATTACAATAAATACTTTTTTCAGTAAAATCTTTTATTGTCAAACCAGGCAAACTTCTTACACGACTCAGTGCTACATAAGCCTGTCCAGCAGCGAAAACTTTTTTTAAGCTAACAACCGCATTATCAACAGTTAAACCTTGTACCTTATGAACTGTGCATGCCCAAGCCAACTTTAAAGGAAACTGTCGACGAAGACCACCTTTACTACAAACATTTTCCTCTTCTGCATATATTGGTGTAGATTGTGACAATCTTGTTGGCTCAGACATACACAGTTTACGTCTTTTTAATCCTACATTATTATCATCAAAACAGATGTAGACGACTTCAGGTAACTTCTTTTTATCAGAGCGTGCAATGTGTGTAACAGTACCACAAACACCATTAACCAGTCCATCATTAACATCTAAATTTTTAATGAGCATGACACGTGCATTTATTCCTAAAAGCAATGTTGCAGACAAGCATGTATTGTAAACTCTTACGTGATGACCATCAAGTAATTCTGTTTTTCCAGTCTTTTTACTACGTGCATAATCTTCAGACTCTATAGTTTCAATCTCTTGACAGGTTTTAATTAAAATCTCTAGGTTGTGCTCATGAACTTCATCATTTGTGGAAAAAATATGTAAAGCATCATTATTTTCTTCCCCATTGTCACAGTTTGATAAAATTTCTAAATCTTCTTTTCTCAGTTGAGTTTTCCTATTTCGTTTTCTTAATCGGTTTAATAATTCTGCAAATGTGGTGTCCTGCTGTCTAACAATTTGAGTTAATTCTACAATACTAAAATTATTTATCCATAAGTTGAGTCCAGGTTCATCTACAAAGAGAGGTTTACCTTTTACGGGAGCCAATTGGAAAAAGTCACCTACAGCGATTACAGCAACATTACCAAAAATACCAAGATCTCCGGTTTGTTTAATTTGTCTTAATCTTCCATGAATATATGCTAAAAGTTTATGATCTACCATTGAGATTTCGTCTATAATTAAAATCTGAAGGCCATGGAATTTTGCACGCAAAGAATTTAACTTCTCTTCACCCAAAGGTGCGTATGGCATCTTCATATTTGTTCCGATGCAGAAAGTTTGATGGATTGTAGAAGCCTGGAGTTGGAAGGCGGCAATTCCAGTTGGAGCAGTTAAAAGAACACAAATATCATCTGGGTTCAAAGCAATTTGTGACAATAGTCTTGTTGCTTCATATTTTATGGCTTTAATTAAATGGCTTTTTCCAGTGCCTGCTCCACCAGTAATAAAAGTATGAAATGGTTTTGGGTTTTCTCCTCTAATTTTATCTAGACACCACTGTCTGATTGTATTAAAAATTGCCATCTGGGTTTTGTTTAAAGAACGAATTAAATTCAAACCATCTACATGACTCAGAGTATTTTTTTTCTCTAACTGAGGAAGCTGTTCACTACTGAAGGCTAAATCTGGAATATTACTTTCAGTTTCGTTTATGTGTTTGAGAGATTCACGTCTTAATTGTGCACATTCAAAATGCTCTAATTGTTGTTCAGGGCAAAGCAAACACCATGCATTTTCTAATATGCCATCATTATCTACAGCTGTTTGTGCAGTATCCAGCATATCTGCATCTTTTTCAAAACGTGCTCTATTTGCATTTACAACAGTTTGCACTAAATGTACAGATCCGTTGCTTAAAAAAACTTCACCTTCCCTGTAAAACTGTTCAAAATGATTAAAGCCCACTGGTTTTAACTGGCTATCTACACGATAGGGAAGAAACAACTGTAATAAACTTTGATAAAATTTTTCAGGACTTTTTGTCACTGAGAATCGAGCAAAACGCACAATAGCAGGTTGAGTACGTGTTCTTTTTACAATGAAACCTAAATTGTTTTTTAACTTTATTTTATTAGCAGAAGATGTTCCATGATATGCAATGCGATACTCAGATGCAAATGTAGCTAAACACATATCATCAAAAGCAGTCTGATTTGGTCTATTCTTGTAACGATCTACAAAACTTGTCATCCATATATCTTCGCTTTTCAAATGTTCAGACTCCAATTTGTTTTGAATAACACTTAATGGTAAACTCATACGAACAGTGTCGTCACCTGTAGGAATAAACTGAACATTTCTTGAGCACTCCTTTAAATGCATATTTGTTAATCTGTACACAGCTTCTTGCGCACTAACTTCACGATTGTGCAAATACACACTTCCTAATTTCCTCAAAGCTTGCCTTGCATCAGTATTTCCTTGAGTTGATGCTTCCCGCTGTGTATTGGCTAACAACAAACCCATTTCTCTTTCCGATTTTGAAATGTAAGAAATTATATAAACTATGCAGGCATAAGCATCAGTTACATATTGAATATCCATGTTGGCATTCCAGCACTGAAGGGCAAACTTGTTATACTGATTAACCCAAACTTCATTTAACTGTCATTTTAAAACAATGTGTGTGTTATTATTTATGCACTTGTATGCCATTTCAAATAAATCCTGATTTATACCTACACTGCCAAACAATTCTTCCATAGAGTTTATATTCTGATCTAAAACAGCTTTCTTCACTGAAGCCATTATATCATGAGCATATTTTACATTTATTTTTTCGTTAATATCAGGATTTGTACAGTCATTTAGTTTTTCTCTGTTGTTATTTTGACAACTATCACAAGAAACATCTTTGTCAGACTCATCTTTCTCAGGCACATCTTCAACTTTTCTACGACAAATAAATGTTCGCAATGATGGAGGTTTAGGAAAATTAAAACGACAAACTGTGTTTTTCTTTTTACAAGTTTTAGAATGGTGTTTACTATGAAGTTGCACAGATGTAACAATGTTGTGTAGCTCCTCATTTTCAGTGGGCACCTCACATGAAACATATCTGTCTATAAATTCAACTACGTCTTCATCAGATTGTTTATCTATTTGTGGAGCATTTTTTATCCAGAACAAACAATGAACGTGAGGTGAACCTCGCTGTTGAAATTCAACTCTATAGAAATAATCAACAATTTCCCCTATAGGTTGTAGAGGTGACATGAGGACCTCTTTAAGAAAACAGTGCCACCTAAAATCAAACATACGTGCTGCAGTGACAGGATTATTACGCAAAATTGCACATCTTTCAGACCATTCTAACTGATCTGATGTTTCTGCTCTACCTTCTTGTTTTAAAATGCTTGACATCAAATTTGTCCATCTCATGTCAGCAGATGAAAATGAACAAAACCATGTGGGAATGCCCAGCTGTCGAACCATTGCAAACAAATCTTTTTGCACACCTTGCCAAAATGCAGGAGTGCCTCTTATTGGCTTTAAAAACCTATAGCCTTCATCAAAATTAAGTAATTTCTTCAAAGAGTCTGTGTCTTTAAACATATCATTTGATATGGACTTATGACATCCTTGCCCTTTTCTTAGAGCTATGGAAACATTAGATAAAACCTGTTGTACCTCAGATAAATATTGTGCAAAAAAAATGTATTCAGTATTTTGTGCAAATCTTCCATCTGCATGCAATATTCTATTGTTAAAATATCTTGATAGTGTTAATCTCTTTGCCCTTTTGTCATGATATGTTGGACAACCATTAGGAAATAAAACAGGAAAACATTTAGCCTCATTAGTTTCATCTGTAAGCAGTTTCACAGGATTGTTTCCTTCAGCAGGTGCAACGTTCAAGATATTGTCAACATATTGATCAAGTACTTCTTGCCCAATGTCAACTGGTTGTAAGCATGTGTCCATAAAAACACAGTGCTGTTGTCTGTCATGTAATTCCTCATCATTATTTGCATTTTCCACAGTCTCCTCTATGCTACTATCATCATTCTCTGCAAAATCTTGCCTGTGAAACTCATTTAACCAATCTTCATTAAACATTACATCTGAATAATACTTGTTATGTTTTTTTAAGTAACACAATGCTAGTTTAATATTATTTGCATCAACATACTGATATTTATAATGACCTTTATATGTTAATTTTCGTTTTAACTTGATGCACACTAATGAATTGTCAGTATTTGTTCTGGGCAAAACATTTGTTGTGTGTTTAAGATTAGCTGGGCAACAAGTGACAGGACCGTGTACTCCATTTTGACCACCTTTTGGTAATGCCAACATCTTCATAAATGGAATATGCAATGCTATTAAATGTTGTTCCAAACTATTGAGAGAACACAACTCTTCTGGTATAGGTTGTAGTTCTAGATTGTTAATGGCACTTTCTGCTGGCATTTCCCCCTTTTTCAATTTAGAGTGACAAGTAAAGCAAATCCAAAGTTGACCTTTATTTGATGTCATCAATTCACAGGGCAGAACACATTCATTGTTGCACTTGTGTAAAAACACATCAGTAATACATTTCTGAGCTAATAACACTGTGCTTGCATTTTGATTGTAATGATCTCTTTGACAACACAACACTTGTTGCCTAAATAACAATCTGTGACAAACGCAACAAACAAAGTCTAGATCTGAATTAACCTTCTGTGTAAAGTTGTTTTTGACAAAATCGAACAACTGTTGTGTTTGTTTTAGGTGCTCTTTCTTTGTTTTGTTATATTTTTTTATATTTTCTTTGTGTAATGTATTATTTGCATACTTTATCTTACTTCTTTCTTTTACTTTATTCTTATATGATTCATTAGTACAATATCTCAACCTGCTGTACTCTTTCAGTTTCTGTTTATGTTGCACATTGCACCTATATTTTAATTTGTTGTACTTTTTCAGTTTGTTCTTATGTTGCGGATCATGACGGTACTTTTTTCTGTTGTACTCTTTTAGTTTATGCTTATGTTGCAGATCTTCACGATACTTCAATTTGCTGTATTCTTTTAGTTTATGCTTATGTTGCAGATCGTCACGATACTTTAATTTGCTGTATTCTTTTAGTTTATGCTTATGTTGCAGATCTTCACGATACTTTAATTTGATGTATTCTTTTAGTTTATGCTTATGTTGCAGATCTTCACGATACTTGAATTTGCTGTATTCTTTTAGTTTATGCTTATGTTGCAGATCTTCACGATACTTTGTTCTGCTGTACTCGATTAGTTTATGTTTGTGTTCTTCATTGCTATATTTTAGTTTACTTGCTTGTTTTACTAATTTAT
Source organism: Carassius auratus (assembly GCF_003368295.1). NCBI lineage: Eukaryota > Metazoa > Chordata > Actinopteri > Cypriniformes > Cyprinidae > Carassius > Carassius auratus. The sequence continues at coordinate 35,392 of NW_020523439.1, read as the reverse complement.
TGTATAACACATCACTATAATACCTACTCCTACTCACAGCTTTTGCATGTTGCTGGAACTCCATGTTCTTATGATACTTACATTGCTTGTTTTCCTTCATTTTGCTTTTGAATCTTTTTAGTGAATAATATTTTTTAAAGTAGCTGCTATTATTAACAAATGCATCTTTATTTGAATTTTCACCATCAGAATCTTTTGTCTCCTGTGTTTCATAAACTTCACTCTGTGCTTTGACACTTTGTCTTGTGCGTGTGCGTATACCAACATTGTCCTTTTTATTGTGACAGAACTCATAACAGTTATGAGATTCAAATTGTTTTACACAAACAACAACTTCATAATGATTTTCATTGGAGTGTTGCAAGTATATGCCTTGGTTGCACATCTTTTCATGCAAACAACTAAACTTCAACCATTTTCCAAGGTGAAATGTAAAAATGTCAACCCCTAAATAGTTTGCTGTGGATTGAATTTCAACCTCAGTGGCCCATGTTCCCACGTACTTCATTTTTGAAGAAGATAAATAATCTTCCATAGATGTGTATTGAGATCTTAAGAGATTCTTGTATTCAACGCTGTGCAACTGCATATGTTTCACAATTGCAAGTCTAAGTGTTCTGTGAGCTTTTTGTGTACCACATATCACCTGTGCCACTGCCCGGAAAAAACAATTCCCATCTTCAAGAATGCTTTCTGTTTCACAAGGAGAGCCCATTGGTCCATTGTCTGATGGCGAATGTAGATTTTCACCCTGGAACTCTACATGTACTTTACTACACAATTTTTGTTTCGTTTCAAAACACAAGGGACTGAAATCATACACAGTGTTAGCTCTATCTCCTAAGCAAATGACATCTGCATTTGAACTGCATTTAGAAATTGATTCATTTATCTCTTTGTTTTCTTTAAAATTGTATTTCCGTTTCTTAACATCCTTACATTCTGTCATTTCTTCTGAACTTAAAGGCAAAGTTTGAATTTTTCTCTTCTTACCAACACAATACCTTGTTTCAGTCTTATCACTTGAGATTTCTGCTTGACTGTGACATGTGTTACTGATTTTAATTTGGTGTACACAAACACCAGTTATTTCAAAAAACTTTTCATGTCCGCGCATACATGCAGCTAAATTTTTTATGTGCCTCAAAACACTGGCCAAAGTTTTGTGATATACTGCTACACTGAAACCATTACCATCAATCATTCCAGAACTGCTACGTGCATGAGAATCGACCACAGCAAATTGTGTATTCTGTTTAATAATGGCACAAGTATTACCATTCAAGTTAAAAAAACATGTGTCATATTTGTCAAGTATAATTTGCAAACCATCAGCTAATGTCACCCATGCACCAGATCTAAGAAATTCTCCATCAACAACATCTACACATCCAGAAACGCATCTGCCATATTCAAACTTGAAAGCATTTGTTTTGAACACATATTCTTGTGGAAGATCCGGAATACATAACAACTTATCGTCAGTTGGATCAGTAATTGAACCACTTTGATGCAAATCTGAATACAAGCTATCACCAAGATTTACCACGTTGTCTAAATCACAGGTTTCCCAGGAGAACACACTTTGTACGTTGTGCATTGCCATAGCAGCCAAACTAACAGCAACACACTGTCTTCCTGCCCACTTGAACTTAAAGTCTCCTTGATGAAATGATCCAAGAACACTTTTCCTTTCATTTGATGGAAACACCGTACTTTCGTCAATCTTCTTTGCAGGGCATGAATTAGTTTCTACCTTGACATTGCTGTTACATGCAGACATTTCTGATTCGATAACCTGTACCTTGACACCACATATATTCAGGGTATCTGCATTCAAACTCACCATAAGAGCATCTATGTGCAAAATCAGATCTTGCCAATTAGTGTTAAAAACCACAACTGATGTACCTATGTCTGATCCCAGACCAGATGCGTTACGAACATTACAGTCTACAACGACATAATAATCATTGTGCTTCATGATCGTGCAGATCTCTCCGTTTATGGCTAACAGGCAAGAATCATAACTAAAGAAAATTTCCTGTACTATTTCATACAGCTCAATCTTTTTTACATCCGGTCTCTGTTCTACTGATACTTCGCATATTTTGTTGAAAACAGTGTGTTGACCACTGATCCAATGAGAAAAATGTAAATCTCCATAACCTTCCTGCATTTTCTGACATAAAGATCCATCACTAAATAATTTTGTTCCCTCGCTATGAATGTCTTTAAGATCTGATTTTTTCCAGCTACACACATTTTGCATTTTATGCTTTACAATTGAAGCAACACTGGAAGCTGCTCCTATAAACTCATTTTTTACTTCTGTTGACCGCAATCGAACCTCATTAGCCGCAACAATCCCGGACACCTCAGTACACATACAAGCATCAGAATGAGAAACTTCAGCCTTACTTTTGTTGAGCGATTGTGTGCGGCGCATTCGGAATCTCTTTAGCTTAGGCATCTACAAGTAAAAAAAGCACATTGTTATTATAGTAAAAGTGACATCAAGCTAAAAATGTACTGTAAAAGATAAGCAATATATTGCTATACACATAACAACACCAAAATAAGCTACATTTGAATCAAAAGTAAATACAGCAATTCTTCCGTCTCTGACTAATCTCTGGCTATCTTTCCATTTGGAAAAAAATTCAGAAATTAGATTACTTAGCAATTACCCCCAATTCAAAGCTAAGATAGAATGTTTTAAGTATGATAATATATCATACTTAAAACATTTGACCTTTACACACTTTTAAACATTTTCAAAAACTCCCGTTATTATTAATCAAGCTGTCTACAAAATGAAATAAATAATTTACTATTACCTCAAATTTCAACAAATTATGTTTTAGGATAAAAAAAAACATACTAGCTAAGAATTAACAGTAGGCTAGAGTTTGAAAAATTACACCCAAAAAATAGATATGCAAAAATAAACAAGGACTAACAATACTGTTAACATAGTATAAACATTAAAAACTAATCAAATAACATATGAATAAATTACATTTACATTTAATCATTTAGCGGACTCTTTTGTCCAAAGGGACTTACAAATGAGGACAATGGAAGCAATTAAAAACAACAAAATAGCTAGTTGTGAAAAGTGTAAGCATATAATTTATTGAGCAAGCGCTGTCATTAAACAAATGCCAACGTTTCAACTTTAATTTAAAAGACTCTGATTAACCATTACATTTAGAAACTCACTTACAGTACTATAAACTTTTCGTTGCAATGGCGTCATTAAAAAGTGGGTAGTCCCACAGGCACCCCCATTTCTCAAAACATTTATCCTCCTCCCTTTGCTATTATTATTATTTATATTATTATTATTGTTATTCATTTGTTTTATTTGACATTGACATCTTTTACTTAATAGTGAAATTTTACCTAATAATATTTCTTATGTATTTCTCTTTCTTTGATGCACAAGGAAAAAAGTAAGATGTCATTTTTTTACAGCTATTGTATTTTACATGCAGTCTACTTAAGATTCTATTAAGATGGATGAAATGTTTCATAAAGTTTAGTCATTTCCCTTATGGCTACTTGACATTTTTTAATTTTGCAATCTACTTGAATATTAAAATGGATGAAATGTGTTAAAGGTTGATTTTAGAGTTTGTCTAATGTTTAATTAAAAAAAAAAAATGTTCAATTAAAAATGTGTTTCTTTCTTTATTTGGTTTTATTATATTAATTGTAAAGGGAATATAGTGTAAAAAAAAGTGAATGCAACATTTTGATAATTTATAGTCCAATATTAAGTTAAATTAACTTTTACATTTAGTAAGTATAGCACATTTGTTTGATTAAATTTCATCTAATATTTCATTTATATATACTCAATATTTTTTGTTTATTTGACATGGAATTACAGTTGTGCTGTTTTATAATTTTAATTATATCTAAATAATTTTATTTCTCATATAAAGTAATTCAGTTATTCAGATTTACTAAATTGTTCTATAGACATTAACTCAATTTAAACAGTTTAATTTAAATTTTTTTAGTGTAAAAATGTTTCACCAAAAAATAGTGTAAATAATAGTTACACTTTTTACAGTGTAGTTAAAATACAAAACGTATCCTTTTCCTTGAATAATACTTAAACAAAACGATTAAATGTTTATGCTAAACTTTACAGTTTTATATCCTATTAATAATTCCAGTATGATTGTGATTTGTGATTTTGAACAGAAATTAACAATCGCAAAAAAAAAAAATCGTTTGAGCAAAGAAAAAAACGATTCTGTGCTCAATTAATGTATTTGCTTGTTTGCTATTATCAATATTAACATGCAGTAATAACCCCTCTCACGCAATTTACTCAGGTGCTCTCCCACAAACTCTCTCTCTCTCTCTCTCTCTCTCTCTCTCTCTCTCTCTCTCTCTCAACCTCTTAATACTGTGCGCGCTCAACTCTTGACACACGCTCTCAACTTACAACAGAGTTACAAGTGTGCCACAAAATCAGCCAATCAGAAAATTAAAGGTCAATTGTGGTTGGCTGTGGGTCTCCAGTCAAATCGCTAGTAGATCAAAAGTTGTACAGCTTGAAGTGTGAAGTTTATTCTTGTACACAGATATGGCATATTCATGGCAGTACACATGAAATTCATCTATTTATTTGTCATTTCAACTTTTGTCATGTAAACCGAAATCCTGTCGCCCCTTCTAGTGGACATTAAGTGTTAAGGCCTTCATTGCTCAGATAACTAAGATAAGTCACTAGGATTTCTGGGGAAGTCTGACCAGTTATACAGCAATGAGTTAGACGAACCTGAAGTTCTGAGCTGAATTTGGTGAAACATTAAAGTTCTAGTTGGAGTCAATTACTTTCATAATGAATATTAATAATGTTCAAATATATGTTTGCTTTTTCAAACCCAATAAAGAATACTAAGAAGAGAAACGTCATTCAATTTAGTATGTAATAAAACTAATATTACTAATGTATTTCATAAATTTAACTATATTTTTTTTTTTTACTTAAAAGACGAAAGTAATAAATGTTACAGACATATTAACATGGAACTGTTCAGTCTATTATTGATTTTGATTTCCACTTCACTTTTATCCAAGGAGACAGAACTATTTGCACTGTATTTACAGTGGGACAATATTCATACAACACTATAACCTAGAAATAATTTAAATGAGTCACTTGCAAGTTGCAGCAGCGGGAATTATGTGTCCAGCAATATCTGCTTCAAATATTATGCTAAGTAACAGTGAGGGTGGTTTCAGACATTACAGTGCCGCACTTCTACTGACTCTTACTCTACGAAAGAATGAAAAGACATGCTGAAGGAGGAACGATTAGACCAATCAGATGAAAGCAGCGTTTCAGCACCGCCCACAAGTGCGAATGAAATATTAAAGCCATAAACCGATGTAAACCCCAAACGAGAAAATTAGATATCAGCGAAAAACTCATTTTCCTTTTGTTAAACTAAACGTAAAAACCAAAAAAGAAATTTTTTAAATGAGTTTGTGAGAGAGAACCTGAGTAAACTGCTTGGGATGGGTTATTACTGCAGGTTAATATGGATAATAGCAAATAAGCAAATACATTTATTGAGCACAAAATCTTTTTTCTTTGCTCAAACAAATGTGTTTTTTTTTTTGTTTTTTTTTTTGCAATTGTTAATTTCTGTTATATAGAAATATAATGTGCTTGCAAAATATAGTTCTCTGTGCTCAAAACGCCATACATTTTGCCCAATATCACACACAAACACACACAAATGATGCAATAAAATAATTTTGGTTCTATTGTCAAAACCATTTACTTTATATGTCTTCATTAGTTATCTCACAATGAGTTTTCATTTAGGTTTTCTTATCTGAAACATTGACCTTTTAAATTACTCATAAAATGCTTTAAAATCGCGGTGTGTCTTGTAATTTAACTTAACTGACAACAGCACATTTCACCCTCGTATGCAGTAAAAATCAAATGATTTCTTGTAGATTTTTTTCTTCTTGAAAATAGCCTTACTAACTTATTTTTAATGCTTATTTATATTTTTTCATCTATTGTCTTTTTTCACAGTTACAAACGCGGATACAACATTCCCGCAGTCTGCTACAAAATGGCCTACAAATTACTATTACATTTAAGTACAGCAAATCATAATTTATCATAATAAATATTTTATCTAATGCAGTCATTGAACAAATGCAAGAGTTTAAACAATGCTTAATTTGCACGACTATAACTAACCATTACATTCATAAACTCAGATACATTTTGTATAATTTTCAGTAAAGCACAACACTGTAAAACATAAACTTACGTTTAACTATGTACTGCAATCCACACTTTACCTTTACCTTTCAAATTCACATTTATTTTGTTGGTACCACTGTTATATATCTAGTTTAATGGTAGAACGTTTTTTTTTACTATTATTGTAATTGTTATAGTGGTTATTTTGTCAAATTATATTCACTCAACCGTTTTCCAAAACTTTTTGATTACAATTTTTCAAATATGCCTTTAAAAAAAAATCTGTTTCCCACTTACCGTGCTGAAAACTGTTGAAATGTCCCAGGTAGTTGCAGTAGCAGAAACAATAGTCCTCTTGTCTCAGAGTACCTTCTTTCTATTTGAGAAAGATAACCTACGAAACACTGCACCGCAAAACTGCTGAAACCTGCTTTATACCTGCAGCATGACGTCATCAAAAAGTGGGTAGTCCTGCACACGCCCTCATTTCTCAAAATATCTCATCCTCCTTCTACGATTATGTATCATGTACATTATTATTATTAATATTTATTGTATTAATTGTATCGAAATTTTACATAACAATATTTGTTATGTATTTATTTATCTTTGATCCCTTTTTAATGTTTTTGCCCTTTGCTTCTTTTCTGTAAACATACCAATAAATAAATAAAATAAGTACACCTACTAGATGTTACATGTTAGCATGTTAGCAATCATACAGCACATTATATATATATATATATATATATATGTATATATATATATATATACATATATATATATATATATATATATATATATATATATATATATATATATATATATATATATATATATATGCACTTAAAATGTGTAATTCTAAACTTAATTCTAACATTTTCATGAAAGGACAAATGCTTATTCCAATGCTTCTTTACAAAAAAAAAAAAAAAAAAAAAAAAAAAAACAGAAAAGAATGATAAAAGAAAACTTTCATTTGTCTCTGTACATAAAAATAAAAGTGCTTAAGGAAAAATGCCACCACTTACTAGTGCTAATAGCAGCAATTACATTTACATTAACCGACCATTTTGGCTATAGCATTAACTGCTGATATTTACACCTAAAGCATACAACAAAATATAATCCACTTGATTGAATGAATAAGACCCATACTTAATTTAGTAAAACTTTAAAAACACACATTCTAAAATCCATTTACTCTTCATGACTGATTTAACAATGGTTTTTCACCATCAAAACAATGGCCTTTCAAATTACTTAGGAACATGCTGTTATACAGCTGAGTCGTGCCTTCAATTTCAACTCAGTTAACCACTGCACATTTCACTTTATATTGTAGCAGTTAAAATCTAACAAACTCTTGTTGATTTATCTGTTTTTGGTAATATATATATATATATATATATATATATATATATATATATATATATATATATATATATATATATATATATATATATATATATATATACTTGAACTTTACACACAATATTGTCAATATTTTTTTATGTATTTTTTTTTACACTATTTCGACCAAAAAATAATTCCAAAACGATAAATTATTCAGTTCAGCAGTTTAAATTATTCGTTTCATTTATTAACAGAGACATGCGTAAACCTAATGGCGGTTCTAATTTCACACTCAGAGTATCTTTTATTATTTAAAGGATTTCAAATATCAGTATTCAACATTTTATGTTTAATATATCAAAACATTGTTTATGCATTTAAAACTGCAGGTTAAATGCATTAATGTCCTGCACTAAACCGTGAATAAACCACTTTCTAGTAGTTTCTGTGCTGATTTCATTTATTTGGTAACACAAATCTCACATTCTAATTAACTAATTAAATGCAAGATAAAAAAAAAATGCTTTAAAAAAAGCTTAAAAAAACTTACAAAAATGCCCATTAAATGTCAAAAAAACTTTTAACTTATTGGAAAAGATTAATTTATCTCAATATGAACCAACCAGACAAAATATAAACACTATATAGATAATAACAGACTCAATAAAATATTTATCACCATCAATAAAATCCCAGAAAATATCGAGATTATCGAACATTACAGACCACGTGCTTGTACAGGTGTGCACATAATTTTTTCAGCCTGGTTATAAGAGAACCTGAAGATTTGTTTTGGTCCTCACACTGCATTGCTTCTCACACAATTCCAGTCCTTGCGCCCCACTGCTCTCCATATTTTGCAGTTTCTCTTTGTTAACACACCTGATTCAGATAATCAGCTCCTGAGAAGTGAGCTCCGTGCATGAATTGTGTTCCTATTGTTCATAGCTCCCTATTCCCTGAGCAGGGGAAATCTGTTAAAGTTTACCTCACTTCGAACATTCATACACTGATTTGTGCTGCGCAACGATTTTACACACGGACAACTGTGACATCATATACCTCTGTAAATCAATACAATTTAAATTCACATCTTGCACACTTCAATGCACTTTGATTGGAACATATACGTTCGTACCAGGAACATTTGTACCAGGAACTTTTTTTCCCAGGAACCCCCCCCCCCCCCCCCAGACCTGTTGCTTTCTGCGTTTCCATCGCGGTGTAAAGTAGGCTACCAGGTAGATTAGGCAAATAGACTGGTGAGGTAGGTCTGCGCGCGTTTCTCAATACAAAGTACTGCTGATTTAAAAAAAAAAAAGTACACTGATTTTGGACGTGCATCACGGTAGTTAGTTCTGACTTCCTGCATTCGTCTTGGGAGTGTGATGTCCGCGACTATGCAAGTCCGGTAAATCTATAAACAGCAGCGTACTTGATAACTTCAGTCTGCACGTCATGGCTACTGCAATTTTCCTAACTGTATTACAATAAAACGAAATATGATATCAAATACCACTGCCTCCTTTCGTTTTCATTTAAGCATAATAACAGCTGCAGAAATGTACTTAGTTCAAGGAAATGTGTATATGCAGCCATTACAATGAAACGAAATATTATATAAATTTGCCTTTTTTATTTTCATTTTAACATATAGATAAATTGAATACAGACCAAAGAAAACCTGTTAGATTTACCCCGCAGCTGAATTATATGTTATGTTTAACCACTAAAGACACATCAGAGCCAGGGGCACATATCAGAAGGTCTTATCCCAGGAGAGGCTGCTCTCTGCGGATACATGAGGACTGAGCTCCCGCTGATCGAGTGGAGCTCACCGTCTACGAGATCGGCGAAACACATTTTTTAAATAGGCACTGTCTTTATAAATAAACCATATATTTGAGTTTTAAACAACTACTTCTCGCCTGAAATACTTTTAAAATTACATTTCATGACACAATAACAGTAATATTTGACAATGATCCGAATAAATGGTGGTTGAACTCAACCAATGCTGCGTGAACTCAGATCGCTTTGGCTACAGCAATTTTCCCCTCAGTATATTTACAATAAAACGAAATAGGATATAAAATACCACTGCCTCCTTTCGTTTTCATTTAAACATAATAACAGCTGCAGAAATGTATTTAGTTCAGGGATATGTGTAACGTTATATACACAATGAAACGAAATATTATATAGACTTGCCTTTTTATTTTCATTTTAACATATAGATAAATTGAACACAGACCAAAGAAAAACTTTTAGATTTACCCCGCAGCTGTATTATATTTTATGTTTAACCACTAAAGACACATCAGAGCCAGCGGCACATATCAGAAGGTCTATCCCAGGAGAGGCTGCTCTCTGCGGATACATGAGGACTGAGCTCCCGCTGATCGAATGGAGCTCACCGTCTACGAGATCGGCGAAACACATTTTTTAAATAGGCACTGTCTTTATAAATAAACCATATATTTGAGTTTTAAACAACTACTTCTCGCCTGAAATACTTTTAAAATTACATTTCATGACACAATAACAGTAATATTTGAAAATGATCCGAATAAATGGTGGTTGAACTCAACCAATGCTGCGTGAACTCAGATCGCTTTGGCTACAGCAATTTTCCCCTCAGTATATTTACAATAAAACGAAATAGGATATAAAATACCACTGCCTCCTTTCGTTTTCATTTAAACATAATAACAGCTGCAGAAATGTATTTAGTTCAGGGATATGTGTAACGTTATATACAGCCATTACAATGAAACGAAATATTATATAGACTTGCCTTTTTATTTTCATTTTAACATATAGATAAATTGAATACAGACCAAAGAAAACCTGTTAGATTTACCCCGCAGCTGAATTATATGTTCTGTTTAACCACTAAAGACACATCAGAGCCAGCGGCACATATCAGAAGGTCTATCCCAGGAGAGGCTGCTCTCTGCAGATACATGAGGACTGAGCTCCCGCTGATCGAGTGGAGCTCACCGTCTACGAGATCGGCGAAACACATTTTTTAATAGGCGCTGTCTTTATAAATAAACAACAGATTTGAGTTTCAAACAACTACATTCTTCGCCTGAAATACTTTTAAAATTACATTTCATGACACAATAACAGTAATATTTTGAAAATGTTGATCCGAATAAATGGTGGTTGACCTCAAGCGCCAAAGTCCCGCCCCCGAAAGTTCCGGAACTTTAAAAAAGTACCACCTCGCCAGCCAAGAGGGTCTGGCTGCAGACATAACATCTCTTTAATCACTAGAAAAAAAACTGTATTTTAAATTGTATTTTTAAAAAACTGTTGACTGGTGGATACTAGGCAACTAATTTTTTTTTTTTTACATTTTCTCTTTTTAATTTGCTTAGAAATCTATAACTACTGGACAATAACAAATAATAATTATTTGTTTATATACTACAAACATATTTTTTTTATCACATAATAAGGCAGAATAGTTTTTATTCTGTAATAAATGCAATGTCAATTGGTACTGCATTGTTACTTTATTTATTACCTGCTGGAGATTACTTGAAAAACCATATATTGTTGCAATCATATGTTTAATGTATTCATGTTTGCAAAAGTTTCTGGGCTTTTTTTTTCTGTGTAAAAACTGTTTTCATACAGCGATAGCTGGACGCTTTTGCCCATATTAGGATCTTCCTGAAATGGCGCCCTCCGGCTTTGAGTATGAATGAAACACACACTGCAGGAGTGTAATATCAAATCATATGCAGACTATCCCGTCTCTTTGAGTTTAAATCTGTATTTATTCCCACCAGCTCTTGAAAACCTCTATGACAACAAACTTGACCGAAAAAGTGCGGGGGACAAGTTTCCATGATATTAAAGTTGGGGGGACATGTTCCCCGCGTAATCTACGCTGCAGTACATATTACTATCGAAACTTAATTCATAATAGTTATAATATTATTTCACTTTATTTAGCTATGTAAAAAAAACTAGGCTATAAAATTCTAGTAGATAAACTAAACAATAGTGTGAAATATTATATAAAAAAAAGAAATGGTAGTCGTAGTATTAAATACAAATAGGCTACATTTATTTAATAGAAGACTTATTCATAAAGGGACACTTATTGTGAGCATATTTAAACCTTACTAATTGAAACAATTATTCCAATGTTTCTTTAAAAAAAAAAAACCTTCCTTTGTCTCAATACATAAAAATAAAAGTGCTTAAGAAAGAACGCCACCACTTAATAGTGTTAATGACAGCAATGACATTTACATTAACCGATCATTTGGGCTTCTCTAGCATTAATAGCTGATATTTACACCTAAAGCATACAAATAAATATAATCCACTTTAATGAATAAGACCCATACATAATTTAGTAAAACTTTTTAAAAGATCCTTACACACATTTTCAAATCCATTTACTCTTCATGACTGATTTAACAATGGTTTTTCGCCATCAAAACAATGGCCTTTCAAATTACTTAGGAACATGCTATTATACAACACTGCACATTTCACTTTATATTGTAGCCGTTAAAATCTAACAAACTCTTGGTGATTTATCTGTTTTTGATAATAGCCTATTGGTAAATATATTTTTTATGCATATATTTTTATATTTTATTATTTCCTCTCTTTTATTTTAACAGTTACAAACACATAAATAAAAAACATTTCCACACTGCTACAAAAGAACTGTACCACATTACATTAAATTACGTCGTCTTATAAAACAGACTAAACAGATAAATACATGCCTCTGGTTGCTGCTTTTATTTCAAAGACATTTAAAGGCTTATATTTATGTAAGTAGCTATTTAACTGTGAAAATGTACAAATCCTTGATTGTTCATACTTTATTTATTACCTGCTGGAGATTACATGAAAAACCATGTATTGTTGCAATCGTATGTTTAATGTCTTCGTGTTTGCAAAACTTTCTGGGCTTTTTTTCCTGTGTAAAACTGTTTTCATACAGCGATAGCTGGACGCTTTTGCCCATATTAGGATCTTCCTGAAATGGCATTCTGCGCAAGAGCGCCCTCCGGCTTCGAGTATGAATGAAACACACACTGCAGGAGTGTTTGCGCTCTGTGATATTTATCTCGCTGTATTCTGGCTCCGAATTAAATATCAAATCATATGCAGACTATCCCGTCTCTTTGAGTTTAAATCTGTATTTATTCCCACCAGCTCTTGAAAACCTCTATGAGGACAGACTTGACCGAAAGAGTGTGGGGGACGAGTTTCCATGATATTAAAAGCAGTAAATATTAGCAGTAAATATTAAATATCTAAAGATAAAAAATAAAATAAAAGCGTTTTTATCATATTCAAACGTAAAATCAGCAGGCATTCACTGTGGCATGTTGCCTGCAAGTAAGTAGGCCTATAAGTAAGAGCGTCAGTGGATGAATGTCATAGTTTTGCATAATCTACGCCCACATATTAATATCAAACATTAATTCATAATAGTTATAATATAATTTCACTTTATTTAGTTTTTTTAATATATACAATTATAGTAGATAAACTAAATAATAGTGTGAGATATTATAAAAAAAAAGGTAGTCATAGTATTAAATACAAATAGGCTACATTTATTTTATACAAAACTTAAAAATAAAATGCTAATATTTACTGCTTTCTTTGTTTGCCTCTTTAAGGAGAATCGCTTTATGTAATTACCCAATTTTAAGTAGCTTTGAATAAAAGCTCTAAAGATAAAAAATAAAATAAAAGCGTTTTTATCATATTCAAACGTAAAATCAGCAGGCATTCACTGTGGCATGTTGCCTGCAAGTAAGTAGGCCTATAAGTAAGAGCTCAAGTGGATGAATGTCATAGTTTTGCATTGTGCTTTAAAAACGGCATGAAATACACTAGATTTATGTATTCATGTTGAAAATAAAACTTATATAGTGCAGTTTGTGATCTAAAATGGTAGGCTAATTGTGTATTTACATTGTCAGAACATATTTAACGGATTTTTTTTTTTTTTTTTGGTTATGGACCATTTATGTGCACCCCTGTATATACACACAATTGATATTTGCAGAACATTTTTTTAACCCCAAAAATATCGAACAATAAATAAGTTGCATCAACACTTTTAAAAGCTTATTTCCATAGAGATTTATTGCTGCAAGCTTGGAAAGCGAAGAATATAGTTACAAAAGTTCCACAAAAAATGTTTGAAATACTGGAAAAGACGATCTTTCCCTTTCACATTCAAGTGAAGTCCATCTGGACGGAACATTTCAGAACATATACATCCTCCAGACACAAAGGCTCTCCACGTTCGCAAAAAAACAACATTGTCCATCTCACTAGACCATCTTTCCAACAATATATTGCAACGCTTCACTGTATGTTTAGTTTGCTTGTCATCAACATAACGAGGCAAAACAGAACAAATAGCGAAATACAGTTTGTACTTAAAAGAGTGACGAAGGCGTTCCACAAGCAATGCCATTCGGTTAACGATGGTTTCCGCTGAAACCCCACTAGCGACATCATTTGTCCCAATGTGAATGATTAACAAGGCATCCCCGTTTACTCTTCTCAGATGATAAACGTGCTGTTGTGCTGAACGGACCAAAGTAGTTCCCGGATGAACCCAGCAATATGCGCCCTCACAGTATTGGTCCAAACCAAGGCACATGGAATCCGTCAAGAAGCAAACATTCAGACCTGCAAGAAACAAAACCATTGTCACAACTAAATAACCCATGTGTCAAAAAATAAGAAAATTTATTTAGTCAACAAATATACCTTTAGGTACAAGGAAGTCTTTCTTCCCAAACCTGGAAACAACCTTGTTGCTTTCTGTGCCAACAAAATAAATAAAATATAAAGATTAACAACTACAAAAATAAAGAGTAATACACTTGGTACACATAAAATAAAAACATTGTTCCGCTCTAAAATTTTTTTTACTTCTCACCAATTTTCTCCATTTTACACAGACTTCAACAAACAGTCCAGCTGAGTGCCAGAACCGTCATACTCAGCACTTTAAATAAAGGGTTACATTGATGTCACTTACCCTCCGAAACACGCCCCCTCACCTGGCAAAATAACCTGTTCTGCTGAACCCCTCAGTTGCTCCCAGGACGCAGGATCTATAGCTGCCCACTGCTCTATGTGTTCACGGTGTCTTCACTTCTCACTACTGTGTGTGTGTGTACTTGGATAAGTTAAATGCAGACCAATTCCGAGTATGGGCTACCAAACTAGGCAAATGTCACGACTTCCACTTTCACAATCATAGTTTTTGTAAATCTTTATTTAAAAACATCCAATCAAGCCACTATAATATTATAAATATCTACTAGCTTGACTTGTCAATACAACAAATTACTAAACAAGATATATTTTACCACAAAATTCAACATATTGACATTATAGCTACAAAATCGCATGTTTCAGTGCTTAAAGTCCATTACTTTCTTTCCATAGCTCTCACCAATCTATAAAAATATCGCTACCCCAGATTTTTTGGTTTTAAATAATACTAACACAATTCTTTATAGATCACTAAATATTTATTTAATTACTATTGTATATCATTTTAATAAATAAATATATAGTTTAAATAAAACATTGATACAATTTTGACCACGTTCCACAAAAATAATTAGATATAGCCTACTTTTATTATTTTTTTACTTTTAGGATAATAATTAATATACAACACCTTATACATTTCTATAAATAAAACTACAGACACTTCTATCACTGACTTTAATTGATTAAATCATACACACAACACATTCTTATATAACCTTATACTGAAAGCACTTTTGTCCTACAATATTTTTTTTTACACACCAACAAATACTAAAACACAAATATAATAAAATATAGATAAATAAATATATAAAACATTCAACAATTATAGTCAATTTTGACTGTACTTAAATTAAATTAATTAATAATATTTTACACTTCTACCATCCAATCACAAATCACTCTTCACAAAAATATCCATAATAAGATTGTTCTATAAAGCAAAACTCACAGGCAAAACTATTGACTCATTATTAGCCTACTAATCACATAATTAATTTTCACATATTCGTTTTCTAAATATTGCTCTTTTAGTTATACAGTACAGCCATATTGTGTCTTTGTTATTTCAATACACTTTAAAGTCTATATATATATATATATATATATATATATATATATATATATATATATATATATATATATATATATATATATATATACATATATATATATATATATATATATATATATATATATTCATAAAGGGACAATTATTGTGAGCATATTTAAACCTTCTAATTGAAACAATTATTCCTATGTTTCTTAAAAAATAAAAAAACCTTTCTTTGTCTCTATACATAAAAATAAAAGTGCTTAAGAAAGAATGCCACCATTACTAGTGTTAATAGCAGCAATTACATTTACATTAACTGATCATTTGGGCATCTCTAGCATTAATTGCTGATATTTACACCTAAAGCATTCAACGAAATATAATCCACTTTAATGAATAAGACCCATACTTAATTTAGTAAAACTTTTTAAAAGATCGTTACACACATTTTCAAATCCATTTACTCTTCATGACTGATTTAACAATGGTTTTTCACCATCAAAACAATGGCCTTTCAAATTACTTAGGAACATCGTCGTGCCTTGAATTTCAACTCAGTTCATTGCACATTTCACTTTATATTGTAGCAGTTAAAATCTAACAAACTCTTGGTGATTTTTCTGTTTTTGATAATAGCCTATTGGTAAATATACATTTTAATGCATTTATTTTTTTATATTTTATTATTTCCTATCTTTTATTTTAACAGTTACAAACACATAAATAAAAACATTTCCACACTGCTACAAAAGAACTGTACCACATTACATTAAATTACTTCGTCTTTTAAAACAGATTAAATAAATAAATACATGCCTCTGGTTGCTGCTTTTATTTCAAAGGCATTTTATGTACTTTAAAGGCTTACATTTATGTAATTTGCTATTTAACTGTGAAAATGTACAAATCCTGATATTAACAATGCCTCTTATTTAAACAAATCCATGTTTTGTGTACCAAACTTCATAACACCACCTAGACAGCACACATACATTAGTGAACTCTAAAATTACTGTTTCGCCCCAGATATCCACTGCACATGTCTGCGGCGCTATACGGCTCCAACGCAGCTACCGGAGCTGATCGAGACCACTCTAGCGCCACTTCGCTATAAATAGGCTCTAAGTCGAGTTTATTTATATATAGCCCTTTAAAACAACATAAATGCTGACCAAAGTGCTGCACAACATACCAAACTAAATATCCATTGTACAATACAATTTAAAGACTAATCATAAAATATGAAAAGAAAGCAAAACAAAAATAATAGAATTAAGACCAGAAACATCATGCAATTTAAAACAATATTTATAACTAAGAAATAATAATATTAATTTAATAATGAATATCACATTACACATATGCCTGAGAAAAATAATACGTTTTCTAGTCTAGTCTATTTTTGACACACGCCGCGTCAGAACCGCACAGCAAATACAAAATATAAGTCAAAAAATCATGTATACATTTCAAATTAAACACACTGTGCAATCTCTCAATCTATTTCATATTACTATATTTTTGCTAGAAGACCAGAAATGGATGACAAGAGGTTCATTCACAAATTTTAAAACCTCACAATATTAGGCCATATGGCACCACAAATCCATTTTTCAAGGACAATTAAAAAAAGTGTTGAAGAGTTTAATTGCATGAGTTGTAGGAGTGGAATAAACTGAATTAAACATGACAAAACATTAACATTCAACCAACCATGTTAGAATACACAGAATAAGAAAAAAAATTTGAACCATAGACTGTGTTGGACAGGCAAATCACGTGGTCTTGCGAATCCTACCACTGCGCTTCTGTTCCGCTTCTGGTGTGAGTTGACAATGTTTGGAGGACGAAAAAAAATGTATCGGAGCTGTAACACGCCGCAAACGTGTGCAGTGGAAAGGTATGCATTGCCTTTTTTACTCACCCATGTTAATGGCCTTCACACTGTACACGGTTGCGGCTAGGTTAAAAACAAGAAAAAGAGTACCTTTAGATAAACAAGATAAACAACATAATATATACACTTTTATGGAGGCAAAAAAACTAACTACATTAAGACCCTTGAGATCGCTTGTAATAAATATTTAAATGCAAAAGGTGAGAGTTGACTGTTTCCTTTTTTAATATTTAAATATTCGCTATATCCTTACAAGAAAAGTAGCCTATTTGTTGTGTTTACATGTTTTGCCGCTTGCTTAAGCAGATGCATGTTCTTAAAGACAAAATTTCCGTTGACATACACTGAAATATTGAACTGCATATTACGTTGAAAAAATATAACAATTAAGTTGAAAGAATCTAGAATTCTTACACTTCACAAAACATAATGTCCCTTAAAATAAATTCAAATAATTATAACTATCTAGCTTACACAGAAGTACACTTTATATAATACTGTGCTTGACAATGTCTTCATTTTCACCATCTACAAACAAAACCTGTGACGCAACACACATTCGTCCTTGTCATTGGCTCTATTTGTTAGTAAGCCTACCTTGTTCCAATTTGCATACTGTACCCAATTTATAGCACCTCTCAAAGACCACTTATTCATTCTACAAGCAACATCGTCTCAAGAAAAACCTTTACCAACCACTCATCAAGGTAAGCGTTCTTCATCTTTCACATAATACATCCCAAAACCAATTATACTTCCAACTAATTTTCAAGAAAATATATTATTATATTCATTTGCGCTATTGCCAAAGGCAATGCCGCTAACAATACACTATATCAACATAACTATTTTTATACAAACTTTCATAACTTATTTACCCTCTGCACATTGTTCCTAAGTTAGCAAACAATGTACTCAATTATACATATTACCACAATCATCGTGACAAGTTTGACTCTTTACTTTATTTTTAAGACATATAATTTATTTTATTTACTATACATTGTGCAAACTCCTACCATTCAAATAAGTTAAAAGCGACCATTCCATTTTCCAACCGCTTGCATTTCACACACATTTACATAAGTTAATTCCTCCCGCTACCCATCTTCTTTTAATCCAGTTATTACTGTGCTCACACAATTGATGTTTGACGCTTATACTTTCCTAATGCTAACAATTGCTCAAGTAAATACTCGCCAACATTTCTTCTGTTTCCCATTTATCGCCATGTCTATTTTAACTACACCACAACTGCCTTTTTCGCCACAAATATTTATCACGCGTCTGCATCAATGCCTTTTGCATCTTTTCTTGACTTTTTTAACTACGCACATAAATGCCATTACAAATAAAATGCCTTACAAAACAACTTTACCTCTAACATGGACTAACCCAACTTTTGAGTTAGTAAGTTAGTTAGTTAACTCTAACATCTGAGATAATCCATATTTAACACAAAATCTCATTAAAACAATCCAGCATTTGCTGAAGTGTACCTATACACTCCAACAAATATTACCATATCTATTGTCTATTGCTTGTTTAATATTCATGATATACTTTCTTCCAGATTATGGCTTCCTACACCTCACCATCAAAAATCCCCAAAATACACCACCCTGAGACTGAATCAATTCATGACCGCCTCCAACTGATTGCTGTAAGCCATATTCTTTATTACCTTTGTTTATTCAGCTAATATTAACCTACTACATAGCCTACATACAAATTCCACCATTACCATCCATACTATTTTAACACAGTATTTTCTTTGCCATTTCTACAGTACAAATGCCAAGATCCATCTGTCAACCCCATCGAAACTGCACAACAACTTTGCAATCTAGGCACTGAAATCATGAAAATCATGTCACGCTGGCACAACCAAAACAAGGCTCTCCAGCAGTGTGTCACTACACTTCGTTCAGAGCTGCAGGACACAAAAAAAAAAAAACTCTCAGAAGCTCTAACTTCTGCAGAAATCAATGCTGCTGCCCAATACTTTTTCAAAGATGGTAATTACTTCTCACTTCCTAATTTGTTCTCATTCATGTTACCTTTTCTGTACATTTGTTCTCTGCAATGGCAATTAAACCTACATGTTTCCATTTACAGAACAATGTGACATGTCCACACAGACAGAGCCTGTCCCTTCAACACTACCTGAACACATACCTGAGAATAACAGCAAACTAGGTAATAAACACTCCCACTCCAATATACTATAATTCATTACACATCCTTTACTACAGTATATCTCTTCAATCACATACTTATAACTTCCTCTTTTCCTTTTTTCAGAAATACAACTTGCAACAAAGTCTTCTCCAAAACCAAATAAAGATCTACAGAATGCTTAACCATACAAACATTATATTGTGACTACACTTTTAATGCTACACTGTATTTAACTTTTGAAACTACAAAATTTTTATCCTTCCATTTACTCTTAAACCACATTATTTTCTTTTAGCTCTTTGTCACAGTGTGACAAATGGCATGTGGAACTTATTCCCGCTGAAGCAGTGTTCCCGGGGGAACGCTTTGAGTGTAACCCTGTTCCCAGGCCTGTGTGTGCGTTTGTTGCTGTGACAACCCCAAATGATGGATTGGCAACAGGTGTGGGGGATTTACTCAGAGTTTGCGTGAGGCCTCATCAACAGTGGAGAGGATAAAAAGCAAGAGAGAGAGGTGGTGCGTGTGGTTTTTCTCCCTTGTGAAAAGTCGTTTTATTGGGTGGTAATAGTTACTGGAGGACGGGTGAATGAAGAGGACAGTGTTGCTTGATGAGGGATTCAAGAACAACAGCAGGAGAGTGAATTACCCTGTTTGCATTGGAGAGGAGCTGAGTAACTGAGAACTGAGTCTTGTAATTGCACACGTTTGACACTGAATTGGATGTGGTTTGGAGTGTTTGGATCACGATCATAAATATCACTGAGTGGATTGTATTGATTCATTACCGATCTCTTACCTCTCCCTCCTCTATAAATGGTGATGTGAACTCTGCCTGTGACTGTGAAGAAAAACATCTCAGAACATCCTCAGTGGCAGTGAGGATTGCGCCCTCCCCCTTCCCTTCGGACAGAAACCCGAATGTGAGTGCTGGCTTTAAATTGCACGTCGTGAAGTGAGTTTGCAGTGGCTAAAATTGATGTTTTCCCCCACAATATATGTTTGAAGTGGAATTGTCGTGTGTGTGTGTAAGCTACATTCCTGTTTGCCATGCACTCTCTATGTGTCATGAGGGCTGACTGTCAATAGTAAGAGTCCTGCGACACTGATTTGTTCCAACTGTCTGGATGTTGAGGATTTATCATCTGGGATGTGAATTAACCCCTCTGTTGTGCTAATAGGAGAAGAGATGCCCTGTTGAAATATTTACTATCTGCCTCAGAAAAGCTCTGTGCAACCTGTTGACTTCGAGTCTGCTGTATCCCTGCCATTCAACTGTATGGTGAGAGGTGTTCGCTCCTTCCAATACATGTGAATTGTATACTTGCCTGAAACATCCATTCTGTCTGTCTCAGAAGAAGCCCCATTCAGCCTGTTGACTTCGAGTCTGCTGTATCCCTGCCATTCAACTGTATGGTGAGAAGTGTTCGCTCCTTCCAATACATGTGAACTGTATACTTGCTTGAAACATCCATTCTGTCTGTCTCAGAAGAAGCCCATATTCAGCCTGTTGACTTCGAGTCTGTTGTATCCCTGCCATTCAACTGTATGGTGAGAAGTGTTCGTTCCTTCCACTGCATGTGAACTGTATACTTGCCTGAAACATCCATTCTGTCCGTCTCAGAAGAAGCCCCATTCAGCCTGTTGACTTCGAGTCTGCTGTATCCCTGCTATTCGCCTGTATTGTGAGAAGTGTTCGTTCCTTCC
Source organism: Carassius auratus (assembly GCF_003368295.1). Classification (NCBI taxonomy): domain Eukaryota; kingdom Metazoa; phylum Chordata; class Actinopteri; order Cypriniformes; family Cyprinidae; genus Carassius; species Carassius auratus. Next base: position 13,870 of record NW_020523439.1, on the reverse strand, counting down.
AATGCATGTGAACTGTATACTTGCCTGAAACATCCATTCTGTCTGTCTCAGAAGAAGCCCCATTCAGCCTGTTGACTTCGAGTCTGCTGTATCCCTGCCATTCAACTGTATGGTGAGAAGTGTTCGCTCCTTCCAATGCATGTGAACTGTATACTTGCCTGAAACATCCATTCTGTCTGTCTCAGAAGAAGCCCCATTCAGCCTGTTGACTTCGAGCCTGCTGTATCCCTGCTACTCATCTGTATGAGGAAGCCCCATTCAGCCTGTTGACTTCGAGTCTGCTGTATCCCTGCTATTCATCCGTATTGTGAGAAGTGTTCGTTCCTTCCAACGCATGTGAACTGTATACTTTGTCTGAAGCATCCATTCTGTCTGTTTCAGTAGAAACCCTGCACAGCCTGTTGACTTAGAGTTTGTTGCATCCTTGTGGCCCACCTGTGCTGAGAGAGGTGACTGTCCTTTGTCACGAACGTGAGAGGGGCACGCTTTGTCTGGAATATCCACTCTGACGGTGTCAGGAGAAGCCACCTTACTGTAAGACCGTGCACCTGCCGTATACGTACTTGACTGATATCATTCGCCTCAAATTCCGTACCTGTGGAAGAAGGAAGGAAGGCTGGAATTACATACTTACCGGAGGAGACTTACCGGACCCCTCACTTGCCAAACACATCCCCACCTCAAGGCTGTGTATCTGCCGTGTACGGACCTGACCGATATCCATCCGTCCCAAATTCTGCATCTGTGAAGAAGGGAAGGGAGTTTGGAAGTATTTAATTACCAGAGGAGACTTACCAGACTGCGGGCTTGCCGATTGTATTCCCACCTGTGAAATACCTACTTGACCACCCATCTGTCCATCTATTGCGGGGCCCGCACAGAGGAAGAGGGCGGGAGAGTCCCCGGTCGCTGCATTGTTTACCTTCGAGCCCTGAGGGTAACAAAGAAGATTTTAGGTTAGGATTCCCAATTTGCTTTTACTTCAAAATAAAACTTGTTAAATTTATTCTCTGTCTCCGACTCTTCCCTCTGATACGCTCCTCGAGGTGGTCCTGGTTTAGGGGTGGGCGCAGTCCAGCTTGGCCCTCCTGACCTGTGACATCTTCTTTAAGTTCTTTTAACTTTTTAACATACAATACAGCATACTATATGCATATTGCACCTTTTATAATTTATAATTGTTTGTATTCTTATTCTTTGTATTTTATACAATAAAAATGTTTCTCAGACTTACAATTTTCATTAAAATACAAAAATATAACAATCTTCACTACCACAAAACAATTATATTACTTAACCTGCCTTCGTAACACAGGTCAACTATTTATTATGCAACAAATCTACTCTTATCAATAAAATGTCATGGTAAAACATTGAGATTTTTCAATTGCCAGAGCATTAAAGGAATTTTCACTGATGTTAACATCACTATTAATATAAATAATAAAAATACAACACAATAATTATCTTATGTTTAAAGCATAATGCTAAACAAAAGTTTCAATAAATAACAAATTATTCTACATAAACATTCTTAGAATGCCATACTTTAGCTAACATTTCAAGTTGAAATACCAAAACTGCCCACTGGTCACATTAAAGGATTATTTTTATAATATAAATTTATATATACTTTACTGAAACTACAATATGATTAAATAATTTCACAAATGCATCAAGAAAATTAAGATCATTTCAATTTTACCAACACGTACAATAAGGTTTCCATTCTTTTAGATTATAATTAATACATTACCTAACTTTACCTAAGAATGAACATTTCTTTATTTCTTTATTTTTTTCCAGTATTTATTTGTGTTATTAATTACAAATATTCATGTCAGTTTATGCTACATTAACTAATGTAGTTCAACTATCCTTTACAAATTCTAATATAATAAAAACATAACAATACAACCAAAATATTAAGAATCATGTAGCTATACTGATCATGTTCACTAATATTAGCAACTACAACCTTTATATAATATGTTAAAACATTTTCTATATTCTGTGTGTATGTGTATTTGTGTGTGTAAGAGAAATGAGAAAAAATCTGTTTTTAATATTTGACTTCACTGCAAACTGCAATATTTATTTATATTTATATATTTTTTGACATTACTTAATACATTCATAAATTGAACTAACAATACAAATTATATAATATACTATATTTTTTTTGTTCTGGCAACGATGTATATTTTGTACATACAAAATGTGAATTAATGCATACTCCTCAAAGGGGAAGTACACCAAACTTTGTCTACATGATGCTAAAACATTGAGGAACTTAAATTGCTAATGGATTTTGGATAGCTTGAACAGTTTGCCGTGGTAATTTTTTGAAAAAAAAAAAAAACAGTAAAAACAGAAACATTCATTGTCTTGTATTTTTAAATTGCAGCTTACAAACATTCCAAAACCATTTTTCATTTAGAAAACAAGAGATTCTGAGGAAATATGCATAGTTTTACAACTTTACAGCACTGTCTGATTAAAAGAAAATTCAGACATCTGATCTCACTCTGTCACTCTGTGAGAGAAAGTATTTGTGCTGACTGAGTGTGTGTGTCTGTGTGTGAGTGGGGGATTGGCATGAGCTGAGTGGCAGAAAGACAGCAAGAGAGAGGAGAGAAAAGAGAGAGAGAGAGAGACTTAAACATCTCTTTAATCACCAGAAAAAAAAACTGTATTTTAAATTGTTATTTGTTTTTGTTGTTGTTGCTAATTGTGCTGTTTTCATTACAGCTTAAGAAATCTCTTTGGCCTTTTCCTTTTCTGACAGTTTCAGGAATTAAAAAAAATAAATCTAAAAATACTTATTTGTGCTGCAAATAATAATTTCACACTCATTTGATACTGACCTCTGTCACCCTGTGAAATAATATTTATCTGAATTTACATAATTCCATGGATGTAACAATAGAACTGTTCAGCTCACAGATGAAGACTATGCTGTAATGCAAGAAAAACTATTTCACAAAGGCTTATAGGTGAATGAAATCATAACAAAACACTTTTAAATTAAGAATTTGGTAACACTTTAAAATAATGTCTCATTTGTTAACATTAGTAAATGCATTGTTAACACTTCATAATAGCTGCACTCATTAGCTAAGCATTAGTAAATAATCAGTTCATGCTTTATATAGCCTTCTGCCAAAATTAATAGTCATTAGTAAGCATTTTATAAATACAGCTATAATTAAATTGTTCATGGTTTATATGCACATTTATTTTGGGGAGATTAAAGACTGTAATCTTCCTAAAAAATACAAAAATAAAATAAACAAACACAACACAGATGATACAGAACTCAGAAATATTTATTCATAGATATTTATATATAGATGCAATAAAAGGAAACTATACACTTGCATATATATATATATATATATATATATAGTAGGAGCCATTTTGGGGATAATAAAGGTTTTGTCCACCGGGTGGTGCTGTGTCTAGTGGATTCTAGTTGTATGAGTCCATAAGGTATGGCTTTGTGTGTACATGTAAGCAAGGAGAGGCCACAAGCATTTGAAATCATGTTTAATGGAGCTCAAGTAATAAAAAAAGACATTTGTTATGCATATACATATCTTTATATATATTATTTTATTTTTTTCAAGTGTACAGCTGTGCAGGTCATTTTATGCAAAATATTTCTGTGTTCTGCATCCCTCCGTGTTAGATGAGCTCACAAAAATAGATAGCTGGCAATTACTAAATGTTTTATAAAAACCCAACTTTATCATAAATTACAGCAGGAATACATGTCAATAAAGCAACTATTATAATGTGTCTAAATAATAAGATTTATATATATACACTAAAATAATTCCTCATTTAATTTCACTTTTTTTATGATCTCATGAACCACTGATATCTCCTTAATAACTGGTTTGTAAATAATGAAATAATTTATGAATTATAAATTGATCCTTAAAGTATGAAAATACAATGATGAAACTTTTTAGATATGCTCAATAACAGAATATTTATAGCTGTATTTATGAACTGTTTAATAATGCCTATTAAACAAGTGTTATGCTTTTTCATTTTTTCAACTTTAGTTAGTGTGTAATGTTGCTGTTTCAGCATAAACAAGTTCTACAAAGTTACAAAGCTTAAAGTACAACTCCCAAGGCAACATTTTATTTAACAAAAATCACATTTTAAAAACTACAACGAACAAATTTTGGACTACAACAAATATTTTCTTGGATTTATGATATCACAAATATTGAAGAATGGGATGAGGCTTGGTTAAGCTGCACTAGAGAAACCAAACGAGTGTGATATATACGTAGTTGTTCATGAAGGCTGGAAGAAAAAAAAAAACTCCTTATATTCAGGTGTGTAGCATTATTAGGCATTTTTTATCCTTTACTGATAAAATGGGCCAAAAAAAGAAGTTTAACTCAGACTGAAAAATCCAAAATTATTAGATCTCCATGAAAAATAATCAAAATTAGAGCAGTACAGTAATCACAAAGTAAAGACATGACCACTGGACAGCAAAATGCTTACTGGGTCAGAAAAGTCAGAAAAAAAAAACAGGTGGAGAAGAACAGAAAAATATTCAATGCAAAACAATTAAGACTTAAAGTGAAGAATTAGGTGTGACACTATCAGAGAGCATTTAGTCTACAGTGCCACCATTTAAATCAGTTAAATACAAATAAATACTTAGATTTAATTCACACTGACAAACTAAAGCAACATATATGATTATTACCGGGTCAAAGCTCATTAATAATTGATGTGTGGTGAGTGAAACGTGAGAAACACGAGAGATGAATCACCGCTCTGAGCATGAGCGTGTGGAATGACGAGCTCAGAAAAAACGAGTTTATTCTTGTTTTATAGCTTTTACAAATAAAATATTGCAGCGATATCACACAATTCACCAATTAGAACACACCAAGAGCTAAAATCAGATGTTTTTGAACTGTTTGTGTAAAAATTAAATATTTGCGGCTGCCTATCTGAAATCACTGCCTCTGATCAGCGCGTACTGTTACGAGCTGAAAACAAACAAATTTATTCTTTTTTAAGAGCTTTTTTAAAAAAAAATATTGCCACCGATGCACACAATACACCCATTATAACACCGCAAGAGCTAAATGCAGGTGTTTGTGACCAGTTTAAGTGTGCAAGACTATTTGACACCGCGACTGGCAGAATAACATATATCTCTCGAGCTGCAGGATTCTGGCTTTCGTCGTACGAACGAACACATCACGGACAAGATTATTTCAAAATAGCTTGGCGAATATAAACGAAAACAGCCACGTGAACATAAACTGTTGAGAAATAAATCTGACGTGGATATACTGGATTTGAATATTAAAGTGACCACATTTACCACTTGCTTCTGTCTTCAATTTTTATCTATATAAAAAAGGAAACTCATTCGACTTGGTTGCTTTTTTAATGTGTGCGTATTTATTTATTTACCTTTTTATACATTTTGTATAATTTCATAGTTTGTGAATTACAATTATAAAAACAAAAATAAATTTAGCCACTCACATAGAAATAGCTTAGGCCTTATCCTTTTTCTGACAGTTTTAAGGATTATTAAAAATAAAAAATAAAAACTTATTTGTGCTGCAAATAATAATTTCAAACTCATTTGATACTGACCTATGACATCCTCTGACATTATATTTATTTGAATTTACATAATCTCATGGATGTAACAGTAAATCTGTTCAGCTCACAGATCAATACTAAGCTGTAATGCAAGCAGAACTTTCACAACTGCTTATGAGTCATTAAAGATTTAATAACACTGTAAAATAATGTCTAATTTGTTAACATTAGCAAATGCATTGATAACACTTTATAATAACTGCACTCATTAGTAAATAGTCAGTTCATGCTTTATAAAGCCTTGTCCCAATATTAATAGTCAGTAGTAAGCAGTTTATAAATACAGCTATAAATAGCTTGTCCTTGGTTTATAAGCACATTTATTAAAAAGGAGAGTAAAGGGTCAGTTATCTTACTATGAAAAATAAAAGATAAAAATAAACAAACAACAACAAAGATTGATACAGAACTCAGAAATTTTATTGTGGATTTATGATAAAATCTAGCCTGGTAATACCAGACTCTGCTACTTCACTTTGCTTCGTAGACAGAGTCTGGAATGGCATCATAGAGAAGTGTTTTCTCTCTTGCTAGGGGGCGCTTGTCTGAAGTTTAAAATCATTGGTTACCCGTAGCCAATCAGATACGTTTAGTTATGACGTACGTTATTCGCCTGCACAGCCGCATCAAAGCACAGACATCATGCATCGAACTCAAAACTATGATTGAACTTCCACTGTAAACCTGTTGTTAACACATGATGATGCGAGCGAAATACCGGAGTGAACATGGCTGTAAACGACTTTTGCAGTTTGAAAAAGAGTTGAATGTTCTCCATAACAGAGAGAATTGCATCCCGTGTCTCGTTTCCCATTTCCGCGGTCGTTTCGGTTTTCGATTTCTCTAACCTACAATGTAAAACTCGGCGCTAAGCATCTACGTCACGGCTCTCAGCCCGCCCTCTGCTCGTTGATTGGCCCGGCTGTTTTCAGACCGGTGGGAAACAGAAGGCTCTGAAGCTGTATCAGACTGAGTACAGAAGCGAAATGAAATTGAGCGGAAGTAGGAAGTCTGACGTAGTCAGGCTAGATAAAATCAGCCTGTAAATGAATTCATACTCCTCCTCATACTACTCCATACTCCTTTTTCAACATGATGCCAATATACTGAGATGTTAAATGGTGAATGGGTTTAGGATGGCTTAAATGGTGGTGCCATAGAGATTTATTAAAGTAACATAAAAAAAATACAATAGTTATTTTACTATATGTTTAACATTTTTCATTCTAACTCTTCATAATTTTTTATATAAGTAGAATTCATCATTTGAAGGAAGCACAGTAAGTTTCATAGCGTTATCATTTTCAAGAGCCAGCATAAAATTAAAACTATCATAAATTATAAATCAAGCTAGCAATTCTTAGTACCAATAATGGCCACCAGAGGGAGCTATAGGATTACTTTTAAATAATTATTGTAGAAACGAGTAAGATTTAAATCATTTATAGAAATCTTTCAAAAAATAATATGAATTGTATGTATTTTACTGATAAATGACCCTCATTTAATTAGAATAACAAGCTGAAGTATTGTGAACTGTATATTAAGAATAATTCTTTATAGGCTTTATGGACAGATACGTTTTGAGTGACTCTTGAAGCACCACATCCTCTTTTACCACTGTTTAAAGAATTTATCTTACACAACAGGTGTGAATGAATTTTGGATAGCTTGAATGGTTTTTTAGTGGTGATTTTTTGAAATAATAGTAAAAAAGGAACCAGTAAATGTCTTTTAATTTTTTTAAAGTGCAGCTTCTAAACACTTAAAAAAATATACACATAGAAGACCAGTCATTCTGAGGCATATTTCCTCAGAATGACTGGTCTCATGACAATAGTTTCATGACTATACAACACTATATGGATGATAGAAAATTAAAAAACTATCATACATCTGATGTCACTCAGTCCCACTGTCACTGTGGGTAATGTGTGTGTGTGTGTGTGTGTGTGTGTTCGTGTGTGTGTTAAGTGAATTAGGTGTGAAACTATCAGGGAGCATTTAGTCTCCAGCGCCAACATTTTACAGAACTGCCACTTTCCTGGTGTCTCAGAATTACAATGTGTCAGGTTCTGAGAGATCTAAGATTCCAAAAAATGATTTAGTTAGAATACCATGAAGTATTGTGAAATACTATATATTAAGGCTTTATATATAGGCTTTATGAACAGATTAGAGTGACTCGTGAAGGACCAGCACCACCTCCTCTTGTCCGATGGTTTGAGGAATATATCTTCCAGAATCCGGGATTAAGATTTAGGAGCTCATTTTTATTCCACCTCCTTTCCTGAAAGTCTGTCTTGCAGAATTGACTAAAAATTAATCTTCACATTAATTCCTAATTATTTTGCAATTATTTTTGTCAGTTCTTCTTGACCTGTTTTTTTCATCTTCTTTTCTGACCTCATGACACAGTCAGCTTTTTTTGTATAATGGTCAAGTCTTAACTTATCCATTTCTGTATTGCATTTGTGTTTGATATTTATCATGGGTATTTCATAATTTTCGACTTTACAGTCTGAGTTAACTCTTTTTTAGCGCATTTCATCTGTAAAAGAAAACATGCCTAATAATTCTGCACACATAAATATAAGGAGTTTTTTCTCTTCCAGCTTTCCTGGACTATTGTATAGCACTCATAAATGATTAAATAAAAAATAATGGTAGTTATTAAGGTTGATATGGTTTGGAATTGGTAAAATGTTCTTGGAAAAAAATCACAATAAAACAATGTTTTAATGTTTACGTTTGGAATATTAACTGACATGAATGAATGTTATATAAACATTGTTCATGTTAACGTAATGTTTATAAATGGAATCTTATTGTAAAGTGTTACTAAATTTATATATATATATATATATATATATATATATATATATATATATATATATATATATATATATATATATATATATATATATATATATATTGTTCTGTGAATGTTATTTTAAAGTCTAGATGATTCGGATTAACCCTTTATCTGGCGTATCCTTTAAAACCTCACTGCCAGAGGGATATTGTGAATGCATGTGCCCGCTGGGCACAGTTTACCTGATGCCACCGGGGTGGCGATGGCATTGGTGGCTTGAGCCCGCCATCGCTGCTTGCAGCTATATTTATTATTTATTCTTCTAATTTTTTTCCAAGGTTTCGGGGGCTTTTGGGGCCCTTAACATGCTTAAAAAGTCTTGAAAATTGGCACACACATTGGAACCTGCGGCCATTAGGGCCGGGCAGAGACTGATACACGGGCGTGGCACAGGGGCTCTACAGCGCCCCCTGGAATACTGAGGGCCATATATCATACATACTTGCACGTAGACACACGAAACTCGGTACACATGTAGGTCTCATCAAACCAAACAACTTTCGTACTGCATGTCATAGGCTCCGCCCAACAGGAAGTTGGCTATTTACAGTTTAGTATTCATATTTTTCGTCAAAGTTGTGGGGGCTTTTGGGGTCCTTAACATACTCAAAAACTCTTGAAAATTTGCGCACACTTTGGAATCTGTGGCCTTTAGGAGCCTGCAAAAGCTGGGACCCGGGCGTGGCACAGGGGCTCTACGGCGCCCCCTGGATCACAGTCAGAAATGTTGATGTATAGCTCACACATACTTGCCAATATTCATATGAAACTCAGTACACATATAGATCTTATCGTGCCGAACAACTTTCGTATTGAATATCATAGGCTCCGCCCAACAGGAAGTCAGCTATTTAGAGTTATGTAAAAAGCGCATGCTCTGGAATTTGAAATACTTGTCATAGGTTTTTTACTCGATTGCCGCCAAACTCGCTCAACATGATCTCAAGACATTGGGGATGAAAAATTGCCAGGGGATTTTTGATATCTCGAACGGTTTGCTCGTGGCGAGGCTTTGAAATTATGGCGAGAAATGAGAAACAGGAAGTGTCTAATACTATCCACATACATTTCCTAATTTTAATCAAACTTCATCAGATTATTCATTGTATGATGTCGATCGCATATATGTGACTATTAGGAGTCAAAGTTATAGCGCCACCAACTGGCAGCAGGAAGTGTGTCATTTTCAAAATGCTTTGAATTCAGCATCTTATTTTTACTCGATTTCCTTCAAACTTCATCAGAATAATGTTAAAGCACAGCCGATATAAATCTGCAAGGGGGATATTGATATCTAAAAATATTGTTGCCGTGGCAACATGTCAAACTGGAATACTTTGAAGGTGATTTTGAGGCATATAACATACTTAGAATTTCATCAAACTCAGAACACATATCAGTATTAGTGACAGCTAGACACTGGCACAATTTCATAAGAGGGCGTGGAAGAGGCACTCTATAGCGCCACCTTTTGTCAAAAGTGGGGGGGTTAGTTTTAGCTACAGACACCAAACTCAGTACAAAAATTGTTCTTATCAAGACGGACAACTTTCTAATTCACAGTCATCAGCTACGACCAACAGGAAGTCGGCTATTTTGATTTGAATGTGGATTGTTTTTTACATTTAGCTGTGAATTAATGCATACTGCTCAGAGGAGAGTAACACTATACACACCAAACTTTGTCTACATGTTGAAAAAACATTGAGGAACTTAAATTGTGAATGGGTTTTGGATAGCTTGGATGGTTTTGTCGTGGTGATTTTTTTAAATGAAAGTAAAGATGGAATTATTTTCCTGCATTTTTAAATTCCAAACACTTCAAAACCTTTTTTCATACAGAAAAAAAGTTATTCTGAGTAAATATGCATAGTTTCATGACTTTACAACACTGTTTGGATAACAGAAAATTAAAAAAACTGTCAGACATCTCATCTCACACTGTCCCTCTGTTTGAGTATATTTGCTTAGACTTCCATTGTCTGAGAGAAATTGCGCCCCTACAGGTGCAATTACCGGAGTTTTAGTTTCTCTTTTAAATCGGTTAAAATACAAATAAATACTTGGATTTAATTCACACTGACAAGCTAAACCAACATATATGATTATTATCAGGTCAGGGCTCATTAATAATTGATGTGTGGTCAGTGATACGTGAGAAACACGAGAGATGAATCACTGCTCTGAACACCAGCGTGTGGAATGGTGAGCTCAGAAAAAACGAGTTTATTCTTGTTTTATAGCTATTAAAAATAAAGTATTGCAGCGATATAACACAATTCACCAATTAGAGCACACCAAGAGCTAAATTAAGAAGTTTTTGAACTGTTTGTGTGAAAATGAAATATTTGCGGCTGCCTATATGAAATCACTGCCTCCGATCAGCGCGCACAGTGTCACAAGTTCAAAACTAACGAATTTATTCTTGTTTAAGAGCTTTTTAAAATAAATTATTGCCATAAATGCACACAATACATCCATTATAACACAACACGAGCTAAATGCAGGTGGTTGTGACCCGTTTAAGTGTGCAAGACTATTTGAAAGCGCGACTGGCAGAATAACATCTCTCGAGCTGCAGGTTTCTGCCTTTCGTCGTAAGAACGAACACATCACGGACAAGATTATTTCCAAATACATAATAGCTTGGCGAAGTGGATCTACTGGATTTTAATATTAAGTGACCGCATATACCAGCTGCTTCTGTCTTCAATTTTAATCTATATAAAAAATTAAACTCATTCATCTTGGCTGCTTTTTTAATGTGTGTACGTATTTATTTATTATTTTGCTCTAACAAGACTTAATCTATATTTAATTAAATCAATTACATTCCATTTTACATTTGATTTTTCCGTTTCTGCATCTAAACGCCTAAAAACCTAAAACATGCCTTATTATACTATTGTTAGCAATTTCTTTATCATTCAATTTATCTGGTGTACACGCTTTTATTTTCATAATAAACTTGTTTGTTAGATTATACACAGTTACAGTGGTCTATAATAAATATTAACTGGTTTTATTCAAGCTGTTTAGAGTGATTGCCATAGGCTAATTTTTAAAAATGTAAATCCAAAAAAAAAAAAAAAAAAAAATAAATAAATAAAAAACATTGGAAAAGAATAACTTGTACTTTTTTATACATTTTGTATAGTTTCATAGTTTATGCATTATAGTTATAAAAACAAACAAATTTAGCCACTCACATAGAAATCTTGGGCCTTATCCTTTTCTGACAGTTTTAGGGATTTTTAAAAATCCTAAAAAACCTTATTTGTGCTGCAAATAATAATTTCAAACTAATTTGATACTGACCTCTGACATCCTGTGACATGATATTTATTTGAATTTACATAATCTCATGGATGTAACAGTAAATCTGTTCAGCTCACAGATCAAGACTAAGCTGTAATGCAAGCAGAACTTTCACAAATGCTTGTAGGCCAATAAAATCATTTCAAAACACTTACAAATCATTTAAGGGATTTGATAACACTGTAAAATAATATTTAATTTGTTAACATTAGCAAATGCATTGATGACACTTTATAATAACTTCACTCATTTGTAAATAGTCAGTTCATGCTTCATAAAGCCTTGTCCCAATATTAATAGTCAGTAGTAAGCAGTTTATAAATACAGCTATAAATAGCTTGTTCTTGGTTTATAAGCACATTATTAAAAAGGAGAGTAAAGGGTCAGGTATCTTCCTATGAAAAAAAAATAAAAAAATGAAAATAAACAAACAACAACACAGATTGATACAGAACTCAGAAATGTTATTGTGGATTTATGATAAACTCAGCCTGTAAATGAATTCATTCTCCTCCAAGAAGACACAAGTAGTTCACACCAAACTTTTTTAACATGAAGCCAATATACTGAAGATGTTAAATTGCGAATGGGTTTAGGATACCTTAAATGGTGTGGCCATAGCGATTTATTAAAGTAACATAAAAAATACAATAGTTATTTTACTATATCTTTAAAATTTTTAATTCCAACTCCTTCATAATTTTTTATATACGTAGAAGTCATCATTTGAAGGAAGCACAGTAAGTTTCATAGCTTTATCATTTTTCAAGAGCCAGCATAAAATTAAAACTATGCATAACATATAAATCAAGCTTGCAATTCTTAGTACCAATAATGGCCACCAGATGGAGCTATAGGATTACTTTTAAATAATTATTGTAGAAACAAGTATGATTTAAATCATTTATAGAAATCTTTCAAAGAAAAAATAATATGAATTTTATGTATTTTACTGATAAAATGACCCTCACTTAATTAGAATAACAAGCTGAAGTATTGTGAACTGTATATTAAAAATAATTCTTTATAGGCTTTATGGACAGATACGTTTTGAGTGACTCTTGAAAGGTTCAGCACCACATCCTCTTTTACCACTGTTTAAAGAATGTATCTTACAGAACAGGTGCGGATGAATTTGAATGCTTGAATGTTTTGTCGTGGTGATTTTTGAAATAACAGTAAAAAAGTAACCAGTAAATGTCTTTTATTTTTTGAAGTTTAGAAGTGCAGCTTCTAAACGCTTCAAAAAAATGTACACATAGAAGACAAGTCATTCTGAGGAAATATGCATGGTTTCATGACTATACAACACTATATGGATGATAGAAAATTAAAAAAACTATCATACATCTGATGTCACTCTGTCCCCTCTGTCACTGTGGGTAATGTGTGTGTGTTGTGTGTGTGTGTTAAGTGAATTAGGTGTGAAACTATCAGGGAGCATTTAGTCTCCAGTGCCAACATTTTACAGAACTGCCACTTTCCTGGAGTCTCAGAATTACAATGTGTCAGGTTCTGAGAAATCAAATATTCCAAAAATGATTTAATTAGAATACCATGAAGTATTGTGAAATACTATATATTAAGACTTTATATATAGGCTTTATGAACAGATTAGAGTGACTCGTGAAGGACCAGCACCACCTCCTCTTGTCCGATGGTTTGAGGAATATATCTTCCAGAATCCGGGATTAAGATTTAGGAGCTCATTTTTATTCCACCTCCTTTCCTGAAAGTCTGTCTTGCAGAATTGACTAAAAATTAATCTTCACATTAATTCCTAATTATTTTGCAATTATTTTGTCAGTTCTTCTTGACCTGTTTTTTTTTTTTCTTCTTCTTTCTGACCTCATGACCCAGTCAGCATTTTTGTACAATGGTCAAGTCTTAACTTATCCATTTCTGTATTGCATTTGTGTTTGATATTTCTCATGGGTATTTCATAATTTCGACTTTGAGTCAAACAGTTTGAGTTAAAACTCTTTTTTAGCGCATTCATCTGTAAAAGAAAACATGCCT
>NW_020523438.1:0-51151 GCF_003368295.1 Carassius auratus | reverse complement strand
CTGCTAGAAATTAGCATCACCCCCTGTGGAGATATTCCTGTCAGCGGCGCACATCAAATGACATGGTTCATCTGGAAACATTTGTGCTTTACCTTTTAATGTCGAAGAGAATAATGTTCTCAACACATGTTATCTGCAAAACACTGATCATGTAAGGCCCTATGTATATATTTTAGACCTATACAACACTTTGAACGAGAGCATATGTAAATATAAGAATAAAACAGACAATCCATATCATTTTGATTCATTTTTTTATATATTTTTATTAGTTTTTAGACCATCTGTTTGCGGTAATAATAAAACGTAGACACCTGCAGCCTGTAAGAAAGTCTGTAAGATGTAAGATTGTTAGTGTTACTGTTTCCAATGCTCATAACTCTTTGAAGCACATAGTAAGTGATATCCTGGCAGGTTTGCCTCAGGGGAAGATTATGCAAAAGATGCATGCTTTTTGTACCTGACATGCAGTTGCTAATAGTAGCCATAGCAACAACCAATAAAAGAGCTGTGGGGACATTCACCTGTATGTACCGTCTTTGAAATATGGTCATATCATTAGATGCTGGCCTGCCTGGTTGCAGTGGAGATTTACAGGTTGACAATGAAACGATCAAAGCTAAACGTGTGTTACAACCACAGAACTCATTGTTGAGTGGCACAGCAGTGTGTTGCCTGGAAACAGCCTATTATACAATGTTTCACCTGACATGTTTCTGAATAGCTATATGTATTCATTGCTAATCAGTTCTTATGGCTTTTTAATTATTTTTTTAAAGACACAGACTCATTATTTTGGTCTCAATTGCTAATGAAGGTGCTAGCACAGATCTAGACTAGCTTAATGAGCTCTCCAAAGGAGGACTGTGACACAAGATGGAAATACTCTATGGTTTTTAAATCAATGAGCTATTTTTGGGGTAGCATGGGTAAGTCATGAATAATGTATGTAATAAGTCATGAAGAAAGGTATGAAGTGTAGAATTGGGCCATTAAATGTTAAAGCTTGTCATTTTTGCAACACACCAAATGAATGGAGTTGCTTGAGTTTCCTCTTTCTTAGTCCTGCCCTATTTTTTATATACAGTATTGGTTGAGCCGATAATTTTTGTTATTTCTAGTAACCCATAAATTAAAATTTAAATGAAGTTAAGTTAAAAAATAAATTACAGAAAAATAAATACGTCAGGTCAATTTATGGAACACAACACTATTTGTTAATAAGTTATTTTTTAGATTGCTTAAGAAAACATTTAACAGTTTTTTTTTTTTTTTTGCCATAAATTATTGTTTTTGAAGTGAATGGTAGATAATGGTAATGGTCATTTCTGTTTCTATTTGACATCTTCATTTACATCTGGAAGACATATTTTTTGTTTGCTCATGTTTGCTCATCTGCAATACGTCTATAGGATGTTTCCTATTTAAATAGGCATCTGTAGATGTCTTCAAGATGTTTGTGATTTAGAATGTGTGTAAAACAGACATCTGT
This sequence comes from Carassius auratus, assembly GCF_003368295.1. Lineage (NCBI taxonomy): Eukaryota > Metazoa > Chordata > Actinopteri > Cypriniformes > Cyprinidae > Carassius > Carassius auratus. The sequence continues at coordinate 49,659 of NW_020523438.1, read as the reverse complement.
CAGATGTTTGTACAAACCAGACACTTTACGGATCTCTACTAGACATCTTGCAGACGTATGTGTGCTATCTTGGTACAAATACCAATTACTAAATTATATACCAATGCCAATTTATCTAAATGATTGTCACCAGTGTCTTTCCTTTCATTGGAAGTCAGATTGAGTTAATTTTGATTAAACATAGTAAGAAAGAAAGGGGCAAAAACTACTTGTGAATGAATTGTTCACAATAAGATATGAACTTGCATTTTTAAAATGGAGGGTGAATTTTTATTTCATGCTGAATTAAGCTTGGATAAGTGAAAGTATTTTAACATGAAAAGCTGAAATGTCTAATAGTCCCTTTGAATTAATTATTTGATTTCTGAATTATTGTATGTTCTTCCTAATAAATTGTCTGGAGATTTCAGAATTTGGAACAGTCTGGGAGTAATTTGAAACTCCCAACATAGTTTAAAAGCTCTTTCTATTTAACTTCCAAATGCCTGCTTTGTTCCTGTCTCTCTCATTGCTCACCATCGCTTTGGGTAATGGTCGCTCAAGTTATTTTATTAAAACCAATCATCCTTTTATGTGTTTGATAATGAATCTAATTTGGATGCCTCATGCAGCCATTGCTTTAGGTCATACATTTTTCCTGTTGAAGCTTTTTTTTAAGCATTCCATTCTCCTGGACTTAAAAGCCGAAACAGTGTTTTAAAAAGTAGGCACTGAGTGCAAAAATGCTAATAAGTCAGTTTTTTTTTTCTTTAGCTGTGAGCTGTATCCATTAAAGTATCATAAAAGTGGTTTAAATGACTTGGGCACAATATTTCAAATCAAACATAGCTTCAGAATTTCACCTTATGTGTTCCATGCAAGGGTTATAAGTTCATAACCACATGTGGCTGAGCTATTGAAGAGAGAATTTACATTTTAGGCTGATCTATACTTTTATTACTTTAATTACGGTACAGTGTTAGCTGTTGTCTAGATGTGATTTTGTTGCATCCCAGATGTTATTATGTTCAATTTAGTCCAAAAAGTCTTTACATTTCCTTTCTTTATTTATTTTCAGAGGCTGTTCAAGGAATCTATTGTTAAAAGAATCAATCTCGAGTCTTTGGCAACTCATGCTACTAAATATAACACAGGATAAAGCTTAACCACAACATACTGTTTCTTTTTCTTTTTCTTTTGTCTTCTTGTGTTTCTGATTAGAGTTGAGTTTAAGTAGCAGGTCAAGAACGTTTGAGAATTGAATTTGTGGATTGGTTTGATCCAAGACAGAATGGTACATCATTGAGGCTGTGATGAAACCCTTTAGACACAATGACAGCGGCAGTAATGCCATTCACTATCAGATTGGCGACATCTGAAGCTGTGTGTAAATGTGTAGGATTACTATCAGTCTCAGTGGCACTGAAGGACTGTGTTGTTTGCAACGATGGTTTGCTGAGAGATGGAGCATGCAGGTGGCCTGAGGGAAGGGAGAACCAGGGGCTGGGGGAAATAAATTATAGAGCGTTACAAAATATCCTGCTGAGTTTGTTTCACATTTATTCCACGTGTCTTCCTTCCACTCTATCGGTCTTTGCTTTGCTTTATTCCAACATGAAGAACTGTGGTAATTTTATTGGTTTTGTTCATTTCTAGAATGTGTACGATAGATGATTTGGCTCTGTTTTAGAGCCAAAACTGAGGTGGTCTCCACAGCACTTTTTCCCATAATGAGGTCCCCTTTACCCGTTAGTCATAGACGGGTCAATTGAGCTGTTTTTTTTCCTCTAGAGGTCTGAAACTGTTTATACACCAGCTCTGTGCACTCCTCATCTGCTAAAACATAATAGTATTTGATTAATCCTTTTTTGTTTTTTTCTGATTCAGTTTTGTCTGATTATATCCAGCAGAGTCTGGATGAATCAATATATGACAGGTTTCATATATTTAAAAAGAAAAGATCTAAAGGCTCTATTGAGAGGATACAGTCTTTTCTTTAACTGCCGTTAAAGGTAAATCCTTTAGACCATTTTGTGAAATAGTTATCTGTGCATCAGCAAGTGTTGTTACCTTACATGGAAATTATTTTTAACATTTTATTTTACTTTAATTTACCTTACATTTTATCTTTATGTTAAACACTTTGAGATGTAATCTAAAAATGAATGAATTAATTATTCATATGGCACATTATTTATGATGCATAATAATTATAATTAATTAATTATAATAAAGTTATTTAATTTATTTTGACAGTCTTTTAAAATTGGCCATTCAATTAATAGTTTACCCAAAATGAAAATTAGCTGGGAATGTTCTCGTCTTCAGGCTGTCCAAGATGTAGAAGAGTTTGTTTCTTCATCTGGACAAATTTGAAGAAACTTACAGTAGCATTACTGTATCACTTGCTCACCAGTGGATCCTTTGTAGTGAATGGGTGCCATCAGAATAAGTGTCGATAAGTGACAAACAGCTGATAAAAGCATCACAATAATCCACAAGTAATCAATATGGCTCCAGTCTATCTGTTAACACCTTGTGGAGTGAAAAGCTGTGTGTTTATAATAAACATCTCTCAAGACGTTTTTAAATTCAAATCATTGCTTCTGGCTAAAATGGAGTACACTGTCATAATTGTGCTTTCTCAGCAAATTTGAATTTTTGGATGAACTATTCCTCTGTTATTGGACATAACATATAAAATAATTATTTGCTTTTTGTTACCTGTTCGAATAGTAGTCCCTTAGTTTATACAATCGATAACCTGGAAATTGTATACACCTGTAAGCACAGTATATATCTACAGTATATGGGTATTTGTTGCTTTTGTTTCAAGGTAAACATTTGTGTAACCTTATATGCCAGTGATAACAATTATGCAGTTGTTTCTAGAAAGGTTGCTGAGTTTATATACCTGAGTGCAGTTAGCTATTAAGGGTCATGTAGACAAGTAGTGAATCTTTGCCAGCTGAACCTGTTTCTTGACCAGGATGTGACACTTCCAGCAGAGGGGAGGTGGAGAGATGGGTCATCTCACCACATGGCCACAGCAGGTAAAGGGGCTCAATGAGGGGCTCTTACTTTGACAAGACAATTACAGCGTCAGTTAGTCTGAATTGAGTCACCTTTTTGCAACTGATGCTGTTCCCTTGGACCCTTAGAAGTGATACTTTCTTGATGCACCAGTGATTTACAAAATAACACATTTAGTGATAATAATCAAATAAATAAAATGAATTTGGCTATAAAAACACCTTTATAAAAGTTTCAGCAGTTCAAGTTGTGGACATTCACCAGATATCACCAGATCTGATGTTTATAAGGAATTACTATGCAGAGAAATACAGATTTCTTTGACCGCTCCAAAATAATCATTACTTTATACAGAATGTCTTAGTAACAGTTAAACACAGAATTGTCGAACCAGCATTTGTGATCTGTTCAGTTTAACGGAATGAAATGGGTCAAAATGTAATGTTGTAGTTCAGAGAACAGTGTTTGTTGTGTGCTGCATTTACTTTTTTACATCTGTCTGTGTTTAAATTGTACCTATTAAGAGCTTGCGGTGAGCTGAGACTTGAATAGTTCATCATTTTAATTGTTCAACCTGACAGCCTTAAGATACCATGTAGATTAAAGATGCACTCCTCTGAAATACACTGCCGTTGTGCACCTGCTGCATTGTGACATGGATAAATATGCGTTTTTGATATCAGCATGTTAGTTACATTTTTGTTTGTTTAAATTTGAAAATATTGGGTTAGCTGGCCAGTATCAGTTCAATAAGCTCAGACTGATTTGTCATTGACAGTTTTAAAATGATGGGATTTTGGAGTGAAAGATTTGCATTTATGTGTGCATATTTGCTTGTAGTATTTTAAAGGAATAAAATTAATATGAAATTTAGCATTACATCACTTCCATTGGATCTTCAACAGTGAGTGAGTGCATTCAGAATAAGAGTCTAAACAGCTGATAAAACTGACTTGGCCTGAGAATTTGGCCATAAAAAGGATAAATGGGTTTGTCACGCTGCCAGTCTTTGTTTTCCTGGGTGTTCCCTAGTGAGCTCACTTCCCCTTAGGCACTTCACCATAGGCACTTTAATTCCGCTAGTCTGGTTGTGTCTTCACAGTAATTGCACTCCAATTAGAATCGCACAGGTGTTGACAATACTCTGTCATTAGTTTCCCTATATAGAGCTGTCTTTCTCTGTTGTCATCATGGAGTCCTTACCCTATGTGTCTCATGCTCTCGTTTCCCCAGACTTCCTCTACCTTCTCGTTCTTCCGAGTTCCCCGTTTCATCCGGTTCCCTTTTTGTTTGGTTTGTCTCTCAAGACAGTTTTATTTTGTATTTAACCTGTTTGTGCAATAAACCTTACCTGCTATTGGATCTTACCCTTTCCTTGTGTTTTTCCCTTAACCCAACCGTGACAGAAGGACTCCATCCTGCCTAGATCCAGCGGTGTGAGATTTCAAATCTGTTCCCCAGCCACCATGGAGGAACGGAGGAGGAGATTCCGGAACTTAACCACCCTTCATCAAAAGGGAAGCGAGGTGGGTGGCCTGGCGCAATTGTTTTGGACTTTGGCAGTCGGGTTAGGTTACAATGATGCAGCACTTAAAGATTTGTTTAATAATTGCCTGGATGATCCTTTACCTCAATGGGAGATGAAGGGGTTAGAGATCCTGGACTTTTGGGGGTTTACCAAATACCTGCACCATCGTGCTCAGTGGGATGCAACAACCACACCAGAAGTTCCAGACAAGACTGCCACCTGCCCAGCGCCACCGCACAAGATGGCCGCCAGCCCAGCGCCACAGTACAAGATGGCCGCCAGCCCAGCGCCACAGCACAAGATGGCCGCCAGCCTAGCACCACAGCACAGGATTGTCGCCAGCCCAGAGCCACAGCTTAAGATGGACGACTCAACGCCTGAGTCTCCAGACAAGGTGCCGCCGACTCGCCATCGTGGAGGACGGAGGAGGAGGAGACAGGCGTCGACCGTCCCTCAAGGCCTGGAGAAAGTCCCAGAGGCCGAGGCTGTTCCCGAGGCGGAGCCCGATGCAGTTCCCGAGGCGGAGCCCGATGCAGTTCCCGAGGCGGAGCCCGATGCAGTTCCCGAGGCGGAGCCCGATGCAGTTCTCGAGGCGGAGCCCGAGGCGGTGCCCAATGCCGAGGTGGTGCCCAATGCCGAGGCGGTGCCCGATGCTGTTCCAGAGGCCGATACCGATGCTGTTCCCGAGGCGGTGCCCGAGGTGGTGCCCAATGCCGAGGCGGTGCCCGATGCTGTTCCAGAGGCCGATGCGGTGCCCGATGCCGAGGCGGAGCCCGATGCTGTTCCCGAGGCCGATGCTGTGCCCGAGGCTGTTCCCGAGGCCGATGCTGTGCCCGAGGCTGTTCCCGATGCCGATGCAGTTCCCGAGGCGGTGCCCGATGCCGAGGCGGTGCCCGATGCCGAGGCGGAGCCCGATGCTGTTCCCGATGCCGATGCAGTTCCCGAGGCGGTGCCCGATGCCGAGGCGGTGCCCGATGCCGAGGCGGAGCCCGATGCTGTTTCCGAGGCCGATGCTGTTCCTGATGCAGTTCCCGAGGCGGAGCCCGAGGCGGTGCCCGATGCCGAGGCGGTGCCCGATGCCGAGGCGGTGCCCGATGCCGAGGCGGAGCCCGATGCTGATGCCGATGCAGTTCCCGAGGCGGTGCCCGATGCCGATGCGGTGCCCGATGCCGAGGCGGTGCCCGAGGCCGAGGCGGTGCCCGATGCCGAGGCGGAGCCCGATGCTGTTCCCGATGCCGATGCAGTTCCCGAGGCGGTGCCCGATGCCGAGGCGGTGCCCGATGCCGAGGCCGATGCTGTTCCCGAGGCCGATGCTGTTCCCGAGGCCGATGCTGTTCCCGAGGCGGTGCCCGATGCTGTTCCCGATGCCGATGCAGTTCCCGAGGCGGTGCCCGATGCCGAGGCGGAGCCCGATGCTGTTCCCGATGCCGATGCAGTTCCCGAGGCGGTGCCCGATGCCGAGGCGGTGCCCGATGCCGAGGCGGTGCCCGATGCCGATGCGGTGCCCGATGCCGAGGCGGAGCCCGATGCTGTTCCAGAGGCCGATGCCGATGCTGTTCCCGATGCAGTTCCCGAGGCGGTGCCCGAGGCAGTTCCCGATGCCGATGCAGTTCCCGAGGCGGTGCCCGATGCCGAGGCGGTGCCCGATGCCGAGGCGGTGCCCGATGCTGTTCCAGAGGCCGATGCGGTGCCCGATGCCGAGGCGGTGCCCGATGCTGTTCCAGAGGCCGATGCGGTGCCCGATGCCGAGGCGGAGCCCGATGCTGTTCCAGAGGTCGAGGCCGATGCTGTTCCCGAGGCCGATGCTGTTCCCGAGGCGGTGCCCGAGGCTGTTCCAGAGGCCGATGCCGAGGCGGTGCCCGATGCCGAGGCGGTGCCCGATGCCGAGGCGGTGCCCGATGCCGAGGCGGTGCCCGATGCCGAGGCGGTGCCCGATGCTGTTCCAGAGGCCGATGCGGTGCCCGATGCCGAGGCGGAGCCCGATGCTGTTCCCGAGGCCGATGCTGTTGCCGAGGCGGTGCCCGATGCTGATGCGGTGCCCGATGCCGATGCTGTTCCCGATGCAGTTCCCGAGGCGGTGCCCGAGGCTGTTCCCGATGCCGATGCGGTTCCCGAGGCGGTGCCCGATGCCGAGGCGGTGCCCGATGCTGTTCCAGAGGCCGATGCTGTTCCCGAGGCGGTGCCCGAGGCTGTTCCAGAGGCCGATGCCGAGGCGGTGCCCGATGCCGAGGCGGTGCCCGATGCCGAGGCGGTGCCCAAGGCCGAGGCGGTGCCCGATGCTGTGGCGGTGTCCGTTGCGGTTCCGGAGACCGAGGCGGGGCCCGAAACCTTTCCCGATGCGGTGCCGGAGGCCGTTCCCGATGCAGTGCCCGAGACCACTTCGCCCTGGGGGACTCTGGCGGTGACCACGAGGACATGGTGGTCGTCCGCTCCACCCTGGGGGACTCGGGCGGTGACCACGAGGACGTGGTGGTCGTCCGCTCCGCCCTGGGGGACTCTGGCTGTGACCACGAGGACGTGGTGGTCGTCTGCTCCGCCCTGGTGGACTCCGGCCTCGACCACAAAGACGTGGTGGTCTTCCGCTCCGCCCTGGAGGGCTTTGACTTTGACCACAAGGCCGTGGTGGTCTTCCGCTCCGCCCTGGAGGGCTCTGGCCTTGACCACACGGCTGTGGTGGTCATCTGCTCCGTCCTGGTGGACGCCTCAACATGTCCTTCATGGACTTATGTTTTGTGTTTTTTGAGTTCTGTTTCTGTCTGTTCCTTTTAGTTTAGTCTGGCCCTCCTTCCCTCCCCCTGAGCCTCCACCTGTCCGCCTCCCTCCTGGACTCCTTGTTTTGTGTTGCACCTTTCCATTTCTCCTGGTTGCTCCTGTCCCTGTTTTCTGTCCCTCCGTCCCTCCCCCTGGTCCGCCGCCGTTCCACCTCCCTCCTGCCTCTTTTTCTGTTGGGGTTTTCCTGGGTTTAGGTGGAGCATCTGGTAGCTGCTCCGTAGGGGAGGGGGTAATGTCACGCTGCCAGTCTTTGTTTTCCTGGGTGTTCCCTAGTGAGCTCACTTCCCCTTAGGCACTTCACCATAGGCACTTTAATTCCGCTAGTCTGGTTGTGTCTTCACAGTAATTGCACTCCAATTAGAATCGCACAGGTGTTGACAATACTCTGTCATTAGTTTCCCTATATAGAGCTGTCTTTCTCTGTTGTCATCATGGAGTCCTTACCCTATGTGTCTCATGCTCTCGTTTCCCCAGACTTCCTCTACCTTCTCGTTCTTCCGAGTTCCCCGTTTCATCCGGTTCCCTTTTTGTTTGGTTTGTCTCTCAAGACAGTTTTATTTTGTATTTAACCTGTTTGTGCAATAAACCTTACCTGCTATTGGATCTTACCCTTTCCTTGTGTTTTTCCCTTAACCCAACCGTGACAGGGTTTTCATTGTTATTCATAAATTTAGACATTAAAATGGAATATTTAGAGAATTGAGACATGCTTTTTGTACTAACGTCAAAATGCAGTCTGTCTCTATAGCACTCCTACGACCATAAAAAAAAAAAACAGATGTTCCCATGGTGGCAGTTGTATTGGCTTAATCTTGGGATACCAGCTGTGCCTCCCTATCATTATAGATCTCATTCTGTCATTTGAGTGATGAGGGAGATGCAGGCTTGCTTATGATCCACAGTGAAATTTCTCCTGAAATTATTACATAGATTCTGTGTGTTCTGAGGCATGCAGTAAAGCCAGCTTTTGTTTCACAATGGCATTCAGAGGGCTACACGCCCCCTCGGCAGAGGTTTCTGGCATCCTGAGGGTGGAGAATAATGGAAATGATAAAGACCCCTTTCTTCATTTTAAATGTCAACAGAGTAATTGACTACACGTTCTGACTGCCCAATTCTCCTAGTCCTCGGCTCACACCGTAAATGCATGAGTACTATTATTGAAACTCAAGATATTCTGTATAAGAAATCATTATGGGTGCTTTTTCTTTGAAAGTAGACAATAAACTATCATGTGAGACACATTTTTTTTTTTTAAATAGCTTTTTCATTTTTTCTCCTTACAGAAAGCAAGAATTTGTGACATTCTGCAAAACGTTGAATGTGTCCAGGTTTATGAGATGTGTTGTACTGGTTAATTATGTATGCAAGTGTAAGCTGCAACATTGAAAGCAATGAGCCAAATTCCCGTGTCATGAACTCTTATGAAAGTGATAGTATTTAATAATATTTTGATTTAGATTTTCAGTTTCCATTTGTATTTATTTCTATTAAGCTTTATTTTTATTTCAGTTATAGTTTTTGTGTATTTCAGTATTTAAGTTGAAACACTTTATTTTAGTTAGTGAAATATAATTAGCATAAAAAATGCACTTTATTTAGTGTTCACTAACAATATCATTACTGTTATTTGCCTGTTTTTTTTTTTTTTGAGTCATTCAAAAAGATTCACAAAACTTGACAGCAAAAATTACTGATGCTGTGGTGAACACGTATCAAAGTTTGATGCAGAAGAGAATAAATTGTTGAATAAAGTCATTATTTTTGTTTTCTTTGCACATAAAAATGTATTCTTGTGGCTTTAAAAAATTACGGTTGAACAACTGTCACATGGATTATTTTTACAATGTCTTACTATGTTATGACATTATTATTGTATAGTGCTGTTTGGCTTTATGTTTGGTGTATAATAGAAATTAAGATTCTGTAATTTTAGTACTACTATTAACCTTTCTCATAACTTTGTAAAATTACGGTTGGACCCCTGATGTCACATGGACTGTTTTTCTGTTGTCCTTGCTACATTTCTGTGTGTTGATTGTGGTAATATCCTTGTTGTCTATGGAGGGTCAGAGAACTCTCAGATTTCATTAAAAATATCTTAATCTGTGTTCCAAAGTTGAATGAAGGTCTAACGGGTTTGGAGCAACAAAAACCAGTCTACAATAAATCAGTCTACAATACAGACTTTCATAGAGAACTTAGGAAGTCAGGGAAGGTGTAATGTCTTTAAAGTTTCCTTACTGTGCCCACATGAGATATAAAACTGTTATATTAAAAAAAGAATAATAATCTGTTTAAATATGTGCTAAGACTCTTTTAAAATGGTCATATGATTCCAAGACATTTTGTGAAACTTCACTATTAAAAATAAAAGTGGTCCCAAGAAGAACCTTTAACATCTGAAGAACGTTTCTGTTTCACAAAAGGTTCTTTGTGGCAAAAGAAGGTTCTTCAGATTATAAAAAAGTATAAAAGAACCTTTGACTGAATGGTTAGTTGTGGAACCAAAAATGGTTCTTATATGGCATCCCTTGAGAACCTTTTGAAGCACCTTTATGTTTAAGAGTGTTGTCTCAGTGAGTTGGTGACAGTTTTAGACGTGTCTAGAATTGCACTGTCTGGACCCTTCCCCTTCATTGTGAGTAAAAATATGATTGGTTGAAGAAGGTGGCAGCACAGTGGGGTCGCAGAAGGCACACGCAGATCAAGAGTGGCTGGGGTGGCACAAAAGACTGGGAGATGCAGTGAAATGCGATGATGTAAGCGGAATAATCTAGCACTAACTGGGCCACTGCAGACAGAAGCATGGTGAGGTGGGGGAGCCCTCACATTGGGGAAGAACAAGATGCTGTCACAATAGCTAGAAGGAAGAGAGTAGGAGAAAAGGAGGGGAAATGAGAGAAGGATAAGGAGGAGTAGAGGATTCTGTGCTCCACATATGCTGAAAAACTATGGACATGCAGTTATTTATTGCATTCAAACAAGATAGACCCTGACTGTCTCCTGCTCTGCTTTATTACTTATATTGTGTTCCCTCTGCCAGGGTGAGATATGAAGTGTTAAAATGCCATCAGACAGTACTGTGGATTTAGGAGGCAGCAAAGCTCAAACATTATGGGAAAGTTGATCTCTCTTTGGAAGATTCAGATTCAGGTCATCACCCAGACACACTTTAACTAAACTTTGGTTTGACTGGTTCTTCCTTTTGGCAGAGGAGCAGTGCTTAAATAATGTTTATTTTATTCTAGAGAAACATTGTATAGGATTTTTATCAAATACAACCATCATGTATACATACATACATACACACACACACACACTCTCAAAAAAAATGCTGGGTTATTGCTTTAACCCAAATGCTGGGTTCAGCTTGTTGAGTCATTTTATTGAATTATTTTTTTAAAATTTTAACCCAGGTGCTGGGTCATTTTAATCTGCGGCTGTGTTATACTTATTTTCTTTTTTTCTACTAAACCACTGGGTTGAGCTTGTCTACTATTGACAGCACAGGCTTTTTAAGTCCACAGGAGAGAGCCATTCTCAGCACCGCCGCCACCCATTTGGAGCAGTCTTTCTGGGAAATAAAGGTTTGTTTACATTTTATTTAATTTATAAAGTCTTTAATGTGGTGTAAATTATATTATTTTAGGCAGTGCTACATAAGGACGAGATGTCAGTCCTTGCTGGAAACACCTTTGCCTTGCATAACATAAATGGATATTATTCATTATAATACTGAGTGTAATTTATTTTGATGTTAAAAACTGTTCTCTAATCTCAGTATTGTTTGTTTTGGGGCAGGAGTCAGTCATGCCATCTCTAAGCTACAAGTGAAACATGAGGCTGCCGGTCTAAAGTTCACAGTTCCCCCGCGAACAGCAGCCCTTCACCGGCTCAGATTTCGGCAAAAGCACCAGCACGAGAACTGGCACTATTTCAGTCAAAAGTGCTTACAGAGAACGCTTGAATACACTTAAATTAAAATGCTACTTTTAAATGTGCCTTTTTTATTTCTAAAATGCTTGTTAAACAAGTTAAAATGTATGTGATATTGTAAACTATGCTGTATTCACCCAAATAAATTCAATTTGTCTTTGTCTTTTGTCTATGGGTGTTCTTACTTAATAATAAATGTTCATCTTTTGATTATTGCTGTTGCCTATAGTTAATCTGTGTATGATTGTATTTTATTTTTTCAGTCCATTTTAAGCCAGCAATAAAATATTTGTTAACAATAGATTACTTAAATTAAACAACCCATTATGGTGGGCAAATACATTTACCCCAGCCAGCTGGGTCAAAATAACCCAGCATTTGTTCTGTCCGATATTTACCCAGCGATAAAAACACTAATACACTATATATATATAGGAGGAGAAGGCTAAGTCTTCCCCCGCCTTACACACCCTGAGGTCTCATCATAGATCAGATTTCATTTATTCAGTGATGAATATGTATATATAGTGTATTTGTATTTGTATTTATTTGTATATATATATATATATATATATATATATATATATATATATATATATATATATATATATACAAATAAATACAAATAAATACAAATACAAATACACTATATATACATATTCATCACTGAATAAATGAAATCTGATCTATGATGAGACCTCAGGGTGTGTAAGGCGGGGGAAGACTTAGCCTTCTCCTGGCCACAGGGTTGGGGTAAAAATGGCACTAATTTGGACAAAAATGCCCCTGCACAAACAAATTAAAACTATTACCGGTATGTCTGTTGCTAACAAAGTGTAAATGAATAGTCTAAATTCTCTCATCATAAATAACAAAGCGCAGATGTAAGTATAAAGTAAGGGATTCATTTTGCAGTGTATACAGTTTCAGTGATTACAATAATTTATTTTATTTTATTTTTTTTGAGAATGCGATAGATCAAAGTTAGTGATAATGTCATTTCTGTACATAATTTATTTCCACGTTTGAATATTCAATTTGAATATTCAATTTATAATATTTTAATTAAATTGTAATCACTTTAAATGCAAATTCAGTCCAATTAAACTAATTTTATTAACCTATACATGACACCCATGTCTGGCTATTGCCTAAAAGACAGCTTTATGATGTTTGTAGTTAATAAATTTGGCTGCTTTTAGCCTTACCCTGGAGTTGGTTCACCCTCCTCCTATGGATGCAGCATTGAGCGGCCGCGCTTCATTTTTAATTGTAGTGTCTGTTCTTTTACTAAAGATTTTTATTTCTGTAAAAGATCAAAACGATGGTGGAAGTTGGTGCCACGGTGGGCAAGTGACGCAACCGGTGTTGTGGCTTAAGGACAGTCTCACCATCATCATTATCTATCTTGGCAAGCCTACTGCATACAGGAGTTTAGAAGTTTGTAATGGATCTGTAACTATATTAAAACGTTTGTGGTTTGTGGGCGTTTTTTTTTTTTTTTTTTTGGAAAGAAATTAAAAGGATAGTTCTCCTAAAAATAAAAGAAGGTATTTTAAAGAACACTGGTAACCAGACAGTTGCTGGGAGCCACTGACATTGTTGGTCCCCTATGACTTCCATAGTATGAAAATACTATTTATTATTAATATAGTGTGAAAATACTACGGAAGTCAGAGGCTACCTGTTTGTTTACCAACATTATTACATTATTAAAATACTTTTGTGTTCAACAGGAAAAAGAAAGAAATTCATAAAGGTTTGAAAGAACATGAGGGTAAGTAAATGATGACAAAGTTTTCATTTTTGGGTGATCCATCCCTTTAAATCTTTTATTTATCTAGCACACATTAAATTGATCAAAAACACATTTATAATGTTTCAAAAGATTTGTATTTAAAATAAATGCAAATAAATTCCCTCTGTACCTTATATTCATCAAAGAAATCTGGAAAAAAGAAGCAAAGTTTCCACAAAAATATTAAGCAGGACAGTTTTCAATATTGATAATAAGAAGAAATGTTTCTTCAGTTGAAATCTGCATATATAAGAGTGATTACTGAATAATAATCATGTGACACAGGAGACTAAATTCAGCTTGCTCATCAGAGGAATAGATTCAATTTAAAAAAATATTAAAATAGAAAACAGTTATTTTAAATTTTAATAATATTACACAATATTGCTGTTTTTAATGTATTAATTAATACATAAATACAGCTTTGGCGAGCATAACAGATGTCAACCCCAAGCACGAATGAAATTAAATTAAATAAATTAAATAAAACGTCTCAGGTTACGAATGTAACCATGGTTCCCTGAGAGGGAACGAGACACTGCATCCTCTGAAGGGACACTATGGGGAACACCTCGTCGTGACCCGTGTCTGAAGCATACTTTGAAAAACGCCAACGTGTTGACCAGCGACAGCCTCTGACGTCGCTACCGGGGTAGAGCTTAATGCTTGGAATCACGAAAGATTCCTTTAAAGGGATACAGCGAAGAACTTAGCACTGTTTATTACCAAGTCTTGCCTGTCACAAAGGAGGGGCTCTCGTGGCACTCTGATAGAGCAGCTCGTAGATGGAATGGCCCGGGAGCAGAGCAATTGGAGGACGGAACGTACAGAAGAAGCCTCAGCCATGCCTGTACCATGGCGTCCAGCCCCAATGGAGCTGGATGAGTCAGAGGAAGCCAGAGGGGATAGTGCGATGCTCTCTTGAGCCGCAAAACCGATCCACCCAGGTCTGGCCAACCTCTCTAACTCTGCTTCAACACCTTGGTGCGAAGGCGCCATTCCCCGAGCCTCAGCAGGATGTCTGCTCTCACAGTGCATCTCAGAAACAGTATGTAGTACTGGAGCGCTCTGATGAAAAAACCGAGAATTCAGTCTCCCATGAGAGGAGGACTCCGAGCTCCGAGCAGCATGCTCATGGGCGACCCTTTTGAAAAGGGGAGCGCTGCTAAACTACCGCGAGAATTGCCCACACAGCCCCCCATGTTGAGGGGCGGTGCTTGAGGTGTATAGCAAATACACACTGGTTGGATGAAGCCCAAGGAACCCTGGGGATAATCATCTTAAGAAAGGGAACGAAGCGCATCGCGTAACCCTTACCGTACAGGATTTGAGACAGTGCGCAGAGCCTAGCGTGCACACTGACCACCATGTGGTTTTGAGAAAGTACACAGGCTTAGCGTGTGTACAGAAAAGTTACCTGACAACCACTGTATGTGGGAGCTCACCTTCAGAGAGACCTGTGAAGCCTACTATCTGATAACCACAATATGTGGGAGTTCACCTACAGAGAGGCCTAGAGATGCCTACTACCCGTTACCAGATAACCACCTCAGTGGAAGGTAATATGGAACTCGACTCCAGGGAGGCCTGGTGAGGCCTACTACCTGACAACCACGAACCGCGGGAGCTTGTTTTTTAGTGGAAACGCACAGCATGTGGGAGCTAAATCTCCAGGGAGGCCTCCTACCTGACAACCACAGTATGTGGGAGCTCGCTTTCAGAGAGACCTGGTGAAGCCTACTATCTGAAAAAAAACACAATATGCGGGAGTCCACACAGCCCCTCATGTTGCTTGGGGTGTATAACAAATACACACTGGTTGAATGAAGCCCAAGGAACCTCGGGGCTAATCATCTTAAGAAAGGGAATGAAGCGGAGCGCGCAACCCTTACCGTACAGGATTTTAGAAAGTGCGCAGAGCCTTGCGTGCACACTTACCACTTACATGGATTTGAGACAGTGCGCAAAGTGTTCACATGCACACTGACCACCATGTGGTTTTGAGACAGTACACAGGCTTAGCGTGTGTAAAGAAAGGTTCCTAAGCATCGCAGAGGTGCTGGATCGCACGGGAGAGGCGAGCTCCAACCCTCAAGCAAAGGGAACATCACCTGAGGCAGTACATACAGAAGGACTCCGTAACTACCTCCTCCCCGGATGCGCCAAGCGGCCAGGCGGCCCCTCAGGGTGACCTGGCCGGATATCCATGAAATTCCCTGCAGTGCTGTGCCAGTTCTGACGATCAGCCAGGCTCCTCGGGAGGGGTGCGGGATGAGCAACCGCAGAGCGCTTGCTTCCCGCACGTGGAACTTGCTCCGCGGTGGGTGTGGCGCCCCCTGGGGGGGAGAACCCACACGGCACGGCCGCCTGCCGGAAGCCTGTGATTATGTCCAGAGCACAAGGCTGGAACTGAGCACTGTAAAGGAAACTCACAGAGTTTGTTAGTAGACATAACCACCAGCAACATAACACCCATATTTTGGTCCGGACCGTCAGTAAGGTGGTCACTATGAAAATAGGACCAACCAAAAACATAACAGGTCCAGGATAGGAGACGGTTATGTGAGAAACTTTCCACCTAACCCTGTTCAGGTGGAGCGCTGGTGGCTACAGGGGAATTAGGTAGGGGAGAAATAAAACAGAAGTTAAAAACATCAAAAAGGAAATGACGAACTCCTAGGTATCGCTCCGATCCGGACGAGAACGCTGCCCCATCTGAATCACATCCCTCAGACCCTGCTTACCTCTCCGTGACCCGCGATTCCTCCTGCCCCTGCCCTCAGGCGGGGGAGGATCGCGAGCCGCGACACTAGCCTTCTGTATCCGTCTTTGATCCTCAGATCGAGATGGGCCAGGACCCCTTTGTTGTTCGGGCTCTGCTGCTGCGTATGATTTACCATTTTAAGCAGGATGTATCCTGGAAGGGCTTAGATGGCAAAGAGGGAGATTTTAGAGAGGATGTTCCCCCACTGAGAGATAGCTAGCCAGCATCTCTTCTACAAGGGGCATCCTCTCATAGCCGTTCTCGTGCATGCCATCGATATCAGCATTACTTGTATGCTGAAACCGATGGATGCGAGAGAAAAATGGCCTCTTCCATTCCTTTTCGACTTCTGCATGTAAGTCAGGCAAGAATGGGAGGCTCACCTGGGCTGACGGGCTATGGTCAGATAAATAACGCTCATCGAGGCTACCTCGCGACGTTACCTTTCTGGCACGCTTCCATGGCAAGTTTATTATTATTATTTTTTATTTTATTTATTTATTTATTTTTTGCTGCAGCGCGGTCCATAACCTCTAACAGCTCCCCATACACAAAGCAGGAGAAATGAGCGGCTCAGCTTCAGCTTCTTCGCCACTCTCAAATATCTCCTGCTCTTTCTGGGTAGAACCCAACAGAGCACTAACTTCAGTGTCAGAAAGGGTTAATGACAACGAATCTTCCTCCCGAAGTTCGCTCTCATTTGCCGCCAGAAGTGTGAGAGGAAAAGTCCCTCTCTACACTCCTCAGCGAGATCCACCTGCAATCCCCACGAGCTCATTCTCCTCCGTGCCTCTGCAACGGCGGGTCCAGAGCCGCGAGATCCAGATGACAAACGAGAGCGGAGCTTTTTCATAGAAAAACGCTCGCAGTGCGCACAGATTGCCCCCTCAAGGACATCGCGCGCGTGCTCTTCGCCCAAACAAGAGACGCAAAGACTGTGTGCCATCAGGTGTCAAATAACGCTGACATTGATGCACACACTGTTTAAACGCCTTGCTAGTGGAAGCCATGATAACAATAATAGATCGCTTTTACCGTTCTGGTCGTTTCTCAGATGCATGTTTCAAACGAAACAGTCAATGAAGACGAAGAAGATAAGTGACGGGTCCTACGGGCGCGTATTTATAGTCGCGCCGGTAGCGACGTCAGAGGCTGTCGCTGGCTAACACGTTGGCGTTTTTCAAAGTATGCTTCAGACACGGGTCACGACGAGGTGTTCCCCATAGTGTCCCTTCAGAGGACGCAGTTCGAAGTTCCCTTGACAGGGAATTATAATTATATTATTCAAATTATATTATTATAAATTATAATTATGGAATGTTAATTAAAATAAAATACATTTAACAAGCTGATAATAATAAATCAGATATCTCTTTGCTGATAAAGAAAAAAGAAAAGTATTACAATTCTATACTATTTGTATAAATTAAAAACAAAACAAGCAATTGTTACCAAAATTGTCTGATAGCCATTATTGTACATGATTGTAAAATTACATTATTGTAATTTTAAATCTCTTAAGAGATGCAACTTTTGGACCCCCAGTGTACTTCTCTGCTTTTCAGGATCAAAGATTGTGTTTTTCTGAAACATCTGCCAGCTTGATCAGCGTTAGTCCCAAACTCAATTTATTCACAGCCAGAAGTGTTCCCATGAACCTTTTAGGATTTCCCCGAACTAATCAGCCCCGTCCCTGGTTCCCACTGTTATTGTGTAGCTCATAACCGCAGGATCCGAGACTAGCATACTAGAGGAATGAGAGGCAGATCAAGCAGGAGATCCCTCAAGCCTCTAATCACAGCACATCCAGGCCTACTGAAGGATGCTGGGTAATTGTATTGCCAGTACAGCAGGCCATTGTGCAATGCTTTATATAAACTGAAATGTTCTTACCTTTTTGTAGACATTGGATTAAATGGTCATGCTATTACTGTAAATGTTAAGTAAGGGACTGTTTAATGTTGTGGCTGGTTTAGTCAAAGAGTAGACAGACTTAATTCCTGTTAAAATGCTAAACGGTTAAAAAGCACAGCCTTTGTTTGATTAAGATCTGCTCTGCATTGCTGTTATTGTAAGAATATCTTACTTGACAAAGATTTGGATGTATTAGATTGGTCCAAGCATGCATGTCATATTCCTGCATCTTTTATTCATAATCTAGGTCACATTGGGATTAAATACAGTCTATTCAGGGGCCATCATTCTCTCCCAAGGAGCTTGAAACAATCATTTTCAATCAATCATTTGAGATTTTTTACTTATCTCTCTGTCAGAACCGCATGTGGCAGGACCAATCACATTTTAATAATGATCAACTTTAAATCTCAAAGCAGGTATCAATCTAGCTTTTTATTGAACACGCATACACATTATATGTCCTTGTAATACTGATAGACACATTTTGACTGACTTGTTCTCGTCCGTGAGGCATATGCTTGCATTTAGATGTGGACCCCATGCAAGCATGTAAGATTTTCATCAGAAGTCATATGACTGTGCAGTGGAATATCAAAACCTGGATGACATTTGTGGGCTGTGAGCTGAAAGGTCAGACTGAATGCAACTCTTTCCCCCAGTGCTGTGAATTAGTGTGGTTGGAGACATTTTTGTTTTGTCTCTTTGTTGGACATTTTTGTAAATATGTATGTTTACATGCTGTAATTCTCATCAGTCTGATTGAATAGGATCTGTATAAGATAACATACAATTTTCTGGAAAAATGTTAGAATGAAGGCCCATCACTAACCCTGATGTATATGTATTAGCCAATAGTTAAGAATTGCCGTGAGATTGTGTTGGTATAATTGTTGTAATTGGTATAATTTTAAACAAGTATTTAGGAAATATTTTGTCTCCTCCACTTTTGTAAGAAGTAAAGGTCCCAAGTTTCTTAAAATTTGAATCGGTGTAAATCGAGATTTTGCTATCTTTATCTGCCTTTGAGAAAATGGAAGCTCAACCGGGCTGATCTTGAATCTCCTCCTTATGATGTTATAAGGAGAAATGTTACCTTTCTCTGCTTTTCCCGCCCAAATATTTACATATAATTCAGTCGTAATGTCAGCACAGGTGTTAGAAACAGACTTTTATGATGAGTGAGTAACAGTGTTCATTAATGCCTGATCTGTGATCAGTGATTTCTGATGTGTAGCTAATTATTTAAGTTCACACAGACTTTCTTTCTAAATCGTTTAGTGCTGTTTATGCATCAGTGAATCAAGCCAGTGACTATACGATCAACTTCACGTTGTTTCTCTTAGTAGCATGAAACAAATCTGTTATTTAAATGGTGATTTAACTACAGAGAGCGATCAAAGAACGCTCCCTTTTTCTTCGGGGCTGTCACACATCGTGAGTATATCTGCACTCTTGCCCAAACTGCCGTTACAATGAATGACGCTGTTATGCTGCACAACGGAGCTCTTACTGTATTAATGTGGTGTATTCATGTGTTTGCTGTTAGTTGTGGTGAAAGCATTTTGTGAGAGAAAACGTGTTGCAATAATGACGTGATCACTGAATTCACGCAATAAACAGACTCTGTCTACTCAATACTCATCACAGCAGCCTTTCATGTGATGTGAAAAGATTGAAAAAATAATTATATAATCAACACTTCCACGATATATATATTTGAGAGGGGTTCCACATGTAATGCGCATTTCGTATGCAAAGATTTCAGCCAATCACAACAGTTGTCGTTTACTCAGAATCTTACAGCAGACACGCCCCTTCAAACAGAGCATTCAAGCCAGAGCGCTAATATCAGGATATAAAAATGCTTTTTATTTCAAATTTTTAAATGTAAAAATCATACTAACGATATGAGTACACCTTAGGAAACATTAAAAAGCATTAAAAAAAGTAAATAATCCATGTCACGGGACCTTTAAATGTGAGCCAAAATCATCACAATTAAAAGAACCAAAGACTAAACTACTTCAGTCTGTGTACGTTGAATTTATTTAATACATGAGTTTCACAATTTTAATTACTGAAATAAATGAACTTTTCTACAACATTCTAATTTAATGAGATGCTCCTCTATGGAGCACAAATGACAGGAAGCAGTATCAAAATTGTATCAACACCCAGCTTTAAATGTTGGACATTTAGTAATCATTTATTCTTAGTTTATGCCATTCTTAAACACAAATATTGAGGCTTTTCTAAGTGTGAATGAAGACTCTGCATCCCGGTGGTAATTTTGAGAATCACTGAAGGCTTACTTAAGAGGCCTAATTATTGTCTGCTCCTCTGGCAAAGAGAAGGAAAATCAGTGTCTACTATAATCTCGAAGGAGTAGGAATAGTCCTTATCTAAAGATGATTCTGTGTTTAACCTCTTAATACCCGAGAAAAAAATACGTTTTTTTCCATGTCTTTACACCGTTTAGAGCATTAAAAATAATGTATAAAAAAAAACAAAAAAAGTTATGCTGTCTCAATTTCTTTAAAAAAAAATAACAGTAAAAAAACATGAATGAACATGCATAGGCAAAAACAATTGAGTTTTTAAAATCAGAAATACATTTTTTATTTTTACCAGTTTGGAGTTTTACACAATTTTAAAGATTATAGCAGAATCTACAGGACAGAAATCAGTGTGAACACTCAATTTTTATTAATTACTTGAAAAAGGTGGAAAGATGAGATTTTCTTTCCATATTATTGTTTGGTCATGTGAACTGTATTAAAATTCTTATATTAGTTTTTTACTCTCTGGACAAAGTCCTTCTCAGTGAAGAGATGGGATGTGTAGAGATGTGTAGGTGGACTCACCTCCAGATTTTTTTGGAAAGGGAACATTACACAGGTTAAGCTGAAATCTCAGCACAGGCCATTCTGTAAAAGAGGGCTGTAGTTCCCCAATTTCTGTTTATTTTACTGAGCAGTCCAGATAAGAGCTCGATGGATTTGGCAAGCAGAATATGCTGACTCTCTGTATGGCAACGCTTAGAAGAATCGCAAATTGAAGGTGTCCTTCTTGCAGCTGCACCATTTATTCCCCCGAGTTACTGAGTAGGAAGCAACTGCCAATCCATTTGTATTACTTGTAAGGTTTGTACAGATATCAAGAAAAAGTTCAATTGTAAGCAAATTCTGTTTACAGTAGCTCTATCCCAACCTGTTCTTACAGATGGAACAGATCAAGCGGTTTTATCTCTTACCAACATTGAAAAACAGAACAACTTTTATTTTGTTTGTTTGTTTGTTTATTTATTTTATTCAGTTGATTAAAGTTTTTAGGCAATATATATATATTTTTTTTAAGTTAGTCATTTTTTAATTGATTTAAGACAGTTAATTAAAGTTTTTTTTATTCTCCTTCATTTTTTTTAAAATTACTCTCTAAAAAATGTTGGGTAAAAACAACCCAAGTTGAGTTAAATATGTACAAACCCAGTGATTGGATTGTTTTGACCAAGCAACTGGGTTAAATGTTTTGCCCAATTTGGGTAGTTATATTTATTTAACTCAACTGTTGTTTAAAATGACTATATTGATTGCTTAAAATGAACCCAAAATAGGATGTATAATAATATCTATTTATTTATGACAAATGAACATATTATAAATAATAATTAAACAGTAGTAGTGTACTAAGGGCCGCTGCTGGCCAAATTGGTGCCCTAAGCAGGATTGTATTGTTGTGCCCCCTTCCCAAATATGATGATGGGGGGGGGGGCACCTACTATAGGGGTAAAAATAGAACTTTAATCAAATAAAAAAGGAAATTAATAAATTGTATTATTTACAAATTACAGTTGTAGTTATCGACATTTACCTATGGCTATAACTTTATTATGACTCTAATTGATTTTATAGTCTCAAGCATTCAGAAATCATGCAAAAGGAAATCAAGCAGTTTTACTATGATAAAACCATGGTTTATTTTTGTAAGGGATGTGATTTGTTTTTTTGTTGAAGAAATTATAAAGGCTGTGTCATCTATAGCAAAAAGGTGGCCAAAAGTGAAAGATTAAATGAATATTTTAATTAAATGTTTAATCAGAAGCCTAAACAAGGATTTGATTGTCCTGTAAGTGTAACAGCAGCAATTACATGGCATTTGGCTCCCTTTGCAGGCATTTGTAATAACATGTACATCAATTGTTTATTTTGTATTTGCCTAAATTATGTATTTTAACAGTGCTATTATTTAATCAATCATTATTGCCTCATAGATTTTTTTTTATAGCCTATAACGCATTTTAAGTCATTTTAAAGGCTATTGATGGCTTAGGTCTGTTTTTATAGCAGCAACAACAACAAAATGTTACAGTATATTAATACTTCTTTGTAAATTATTATTTGAAGTAACAAAACCATGGTTAATTTGTAGTAACCATGGCTACAAGAACGATGATTTGTGGATTTTATTGTTTAAACCAAATTTTTTGTAAGGGAACCTAAAAAAAGAAAAAAAGAAAAAGAAAAACAACTTTCACGGGAATGTGTCTGAAAGTGATAAACGGGCCTCGTTTTTACCTAAATGATTTATAATTTATTTTGATATATATTAGAGATGTTCCGATACCCTTTTTCTCTTCCCGATACCGATTCCGATACCTGGGCTCAGGGTATCGGCCGATACCGAGTACTGATCCGATACCTGGGTGTGTATCTGTATATACAGCTGTATATACTACTAGCCCTGTGTAAATTGCTAGAATTCTTTTTATGGTGTGCTTCAGACAGATCCCTCAATAAAACATGAACAAATACATGGTGAACTACTGTATTTATTACAGTATTTTTATTATCTAACATGAATTTGACAGTATTATTTATTTTCATATGCAAAAAAGAACTTCAAATGCAGCCAAAAATCTAACACCGCAAACTAAAAAAGGTATTTAAGTTTTACAATATAACTGTATAAAAAAACTGCAACAAATAAGTCTAGGAATATAAAAAAAGATCTATTAATCAGATAATCTCTTTACAACAAAACAAGTAAAAAACAAGCAACCATCTAGGCATAATTATTATTATTATAGAGACGTATTATTATTACTGTAGGCTACAACAGTAGCTTTATATATTGTCAATTTACTCATGTAAACCAAACATTTATTTTAATGGGCTGCCATGAAGATCTTTGAGTGTCTGTGTTTATGATATGACAGTATTCTCAAATGAAACGGTAAATTCTCATGAAGTGACGGTTTATGCGTTCGTGTCCTCATGACACACAGCAGAGACTACAAAACAGCGAGCTCTCGCGCATCTGTGCCAGTCACCCACAGAGATGTAGATTTTGCGGGAGTAATATTTAAATAGTATTTTGCAGTTTAATATTCACAGACACTAGTATATATTCGGCTACTGTCTGGAGCCCTGCGCTTTGACTTACACGGAAGCGACTGAACGCAGCTGCCGGTACTGAATATACTTGAGAGTCTGTAACTACCGGTACTACAGAGACATACTGCTAACCACTGATCTATAATATAGAAGCGGCTTCACTGTCTTTTGGCAGTTTAGAATGTGATGAGTGATCCAGTCATATATAGATCAGGGCTGCTAACGCGTTTTCATTTCTTCTTCGCTGCTCTAAACAGGGGTTGCTTGTGGCAACACAGCACAACTTCCTGTGTTTTCAATGCATTTTGAGCAGCGAAGAAGAACCGTGCAGCAGTTAGGCAAAGCTTGCGGTCATAACTAGGTATTTTTTAAGAAAATGGTATCGGATCGGTATATGGGTTCATGTACTCGCCGATGCCGATGCCAGAATTTGTTGTGGTATCGGAGATATTTCCGATACTAGTATCGGAATCGGAACAACTCTAATATATATTAAAAATGTATAAGGTGTGCATTGTAGCTGACACCTAAATGAACCGATTACAATTGTTTTATGACTGCAAGTCTTTCTCCTCAAATGCTATTCAAATTTGCATTTGAGACCATGTGAAAAAGTAGCATAATTTGCTTATGATTTACAGTTTATTTCAATAAATATCCAACATTCTATTCAATTGTGCATTATAGTTTTCAGCTAGATGAATACACAAAATAATAAATACACAAAATAATATTCTTTTTAGCAACGTCATATGACCCCTTTAATTAACAAATTAGGTTAAATCGTGTTAAAAACAGAGCTAAAATCAATCGATTTTAGCCCAGTATAAGCTTTAGGGAATAATAAATATTTATTGAATTTATTACTTATAAATGTTCACGTTTTGATTATTACTGATGCCTAATAATCATGTCTGATTTTTAATTTCCAAAGTATTTTGGGTTCATAAGCCATAATTTTTAAACAACTGTTTAAAAATAGTAAAAAAATAAATTAAAAAATACTGTATGGAAAAATACTGTATTTTAATGCTTAAATTTTATTTTTATATGTTTTTCCATGTAACTGTATATTATAGTAGAATAGTTATAATGCTCCAAAAATAACAAAAGCTGATATTT
This sequence comes from Carassius auratus, assembly GCF_003368295.1. Lineage (NCBI taxonomy): Eukaryota > Metazoa > Chordata > Actinopteri > Cypriniformes > Cyprinidae > Carassius > Carassius auratus. The sequence goes on along the minus strand of NW_020523438.1, from coordinate 25,414 downwards.
CATCTGAATGTGGATATAGGGCTGAAATGATTAGTCAACATTATCTATAACATTGACAGTAAAAAATTGTCGAAAAATATTTTTGTCACCTCGTAGTCGTTTGATGTCATATAACCTAATGTAAGAACCTGCAATAACGTGATTTGACCAGTGTGGCGCTGTAGCACTAGACTGTAATTCAGCTCTCCTGATGCAAATCAATAGAAGAAGTTGCAGCGGCAGCGCTTCAAAGCAAAGGCAGCCAAAACTGAGGCTGCTGAGTGGCGTTTGGATGAATATGTAAATATGTACTGCACGCTTTCCTCTCAGTAACAATATAAACACATCAAAAACTGACAGTGGTGAGAAGGCAGCAGTTTAAAATGCCTCTGATTACAAAGATGTGGATGTTTGCACGAGTTCTGTAGTTCAGTACTCCAGTAAAGTCCAGTCACATCACGTTTATTTATTTAATACTTTATGCAACAGATAGCAATCAATCAAGAAGCTTTACAGTTTTATTAAACATAAAAAAAGAGTCAGTGTCGCTTTAAGTTAGAATTACAACTTGAATTTGAATTTGAACCATTGTAAATCAGCTCTCCAGTGTGGAGCTAGCAAATAATAAAATCTTTTTATTAGTGGGGAAAAATCATTTCATTAAAGTTATAGTTTGGTTTACAGAGATCAAAGCTTTGATTATCATGATAAAATGTCTTATCAATTAACCTTTATTTTGTTTCTTATCTATATGACTTACAAAGATATTTAAGGTAATTAAATAATTAAATGGTGAATAAGAGAGTTTCTCTGCCATCTCTAGTATGAAATAGGGCTGCCACAATATTAGATTTTTTATTTCACTGTTATTGTGGCCATTAAGAATTCATGATTTTCGATAAATTGTGATATCTATAGAAACCTTGCGGTGGGGAGAGAAGATATCAGTCAAATAATTTTTTTACTTTGTTTGAGTTTATCTTTATCACCCAGTGAACATAAGGATACTGATAAACACAGAGCACAAGACGCTGGCTTTCTCTGTCTTTCATATCACGGTTATCGTCCACACCGGTATATCGCGACACCCCTAGTATGAAATAATTGTTTAACTGTAGTTACAGATGACTTGCAAAAGCTGAAGTGATAACCTTAATTTGTTAGAATATGTATAAATATTTTTTTCAACTAATTGCAAAAGCTTTGATAAATGTCTACTGATTAATCAGCGAAATAATCAATGTTAGTCTATTAATCTGTCTAATCATTTTTAAATTAATCGATTATCAAAATAATCGTTTGTTGCAGCCCTAAATGTGGATCTGCTGCCTTTTGATGCTACCACAGAGATTATAACTCTGATGTGGCTTCAAGTTTTGCTTTGTGAAAGCTGGAATGCATCAACAGGTCAACAAAACCCTGACAGCCTATCTCAAACCAAAAACTTCTGTAGCATTTTCAATTAAAATCTGTAAGAGCAGCCAGCTTGCAATGATCCCGGTAGCGCCGGCTCTGGCGTGGAAGTGCAGTGAATGTGGCCTGGCATGATTACATTGGTGCTCTTGTATTAAAAATAGTAACATCACAATGAAGCTGTGGGGTACGTGAATCATTGAAACAGAAGTTAGCATGTCTTGCGTGTGTCTAAAGAAAACTCTACAGCTTCCTGCTGTTTTCGTATTCATAGTTGCCATTATGACAGAGTGTAATTGCTTGAGATGGAACAGCAGATTTGCTTTGCTCCAGGCCCACACACTTGCACTCTGGGCTTGTGTGACTCACTCAGGCGTCCGGAGGTGAGGAGAAGGTTTTGTGGGGTCAGAGGAAAAGATCGGCAGGCATACCGCTGTGGGATTTAAGCGTAACACAGGCTTTGGGTCATTACTGCTATAAATGAACGACTTTTTATGTGAGTGTTTGGTTGGAGGGAGTGTCTTTTACTTAATTAAAGCGATGTTTGTGTGTATGTCATTATGCTTTGGGATTCTTATGTGCGCTGTCCCTTTAATAAGCTGATGTATCTGGGCTTCTGAGATGAGACTAAAGGGTTGAAGTAGGGTCACAGAGCTTGTGTGGTCACATGCTTCCAAATTAGGGAGAATAAAAGCCAAGCCTTGATTGGCGAGAGTCTTCGCTGAAGGCAAAGTATCTGTCTGATTTGTGGATAAGGTGAGGGGGCATCATTTTATCTCAGAACTGTGAGGCCTGTGTGTGGTGTTACTTTGAGCGTGTGCAATATTTCAGTAGCTGTTAGTAAATAAACTTCAGGCCCTTTGGGAAAACTATTTTTTTATGTCTTCAGGAAAGCAACAGGTGATTCCAACTTCATAAGCGATTATCCTGTCATATACTGCCATTGTGATTTGTATTGTGTTGAAAAAGTTTAAATCTCATTATGCTGCTGCATAGATAGATTTAGGTAAAAAGCACAAAAAGACCTGTAATCACACTGAAATACTGTATGATGTGCAAAATATTGTAAAGGGGTCCTATTATGCTCTTTTATAAAGTCTTGATTTTGTTTTGGGTGTGTACTAGAACAGGCTCTCATATGAGGTTGTTCAAAAGACACATTATTTTTCACATATTTTACATTATTAAAACACCTCTCTCCCAAGTCTGGCATGAACCGCTTAAATAATTCCTGTAATAAATGAAGTCCCGCCTTCTGAAATATGAAATGTGCTGTGATTGGTTAGCTTGGCCAGTGTGTGTTGTGATCGGCAGCACTCGTCTCCTGGGCAGGAAATGTCATGTCCCTTACCATAGCCACCAATTTACAGAGAAAGGGTGCTCGATTGCTGGAATTTTCAGTGCAGACAAAATAAAAGTCCCATTTCTGACACATTGGCCGAACAGGAAAAACCTATTGGTGATGCCAAAAATAATAAATTACAAATGTCAACCAATGTATATGGGCCTTGGATGGATGGATCAGGATATATATATATATATATATATATATATATATATATATATATATATATATATATATATATACATAGGATAATATAGAGCATTTTCAGCATTTTCAGTTGTAATGTGAACAGGCTGTAGAGGAAGGTTGTCTGTGTGCGCCAGCAGTGATGATGTGCTGGAAGGCTGGCGTCAGTGAGGTGCCAGTCTGCACGCCTACTCAGTGGCCACCCCCAGCGCTGCGCTCTCTTACTCATCTCTAACTGCTGGAAAACCAATCTCATTCAGCCTCTACCATTATTTACATGTCCACAGTCATATTTACCTGAGCACAGCACCCTGTAATGGAATTATCCATGTATTAATATGATCATACCTTGGTACAGTATGATTACCATATTTATATGTCATGATATTTAAAAGCTACCATCAAGGAGTCGAGTTTGGCTGGTTGTCATGGTCTAATTCACGCCTGTTGGTAAATATCAAAATAAATGTATAATGATAATTTTACATTTCGAAAAAACATACTATCGTTACTATTTTTTTTAAGTGCTTTTTTCAGCAAGAATGCAAACAATCAAAAATGACAGTAAAGATGCTCTTTTTTTAAAAGCATTTCTTTTTTACCTTCTTTTCATCAAAAATTTCTGAAAAAAAAATAGAAAATATATCATGGTTTCGACAATTATATTAGGCAAAACAATCATCATTGATAATAATAAAAAAATATAAATTTCACAATATTACTGTCTACTGTATTTTTAATCAAAGTGTCGAGTGTAGAGGCTGTATGTCCTTGTGTAACAGTGTTTGTGAGTTTTGTCTGCCAGCTGAATGACACTGTTGAAGCCAGCGCAGTGCTCTCATGAGCTGCTTTAGTGACTGCTGCTCTCCATGAGAGGCCTCCATTTTCATCCTCATGCAGTTTTAGCTGAGAGGCCCATTGATCCTGAAATCACAGAGCACTTCCCTCTGGAGAGGTCGTGGGCTGTATCTCTTTACAGCTGTCATTGGTGCATGCAGACCATTCCACCATTAAAGTTATTGAACTTTTAATACCAGTATTTAAATAAGCGTTTTTGTTGTCTGTTATGAATAAAGCAAACACTACTAGTGGAGTTATTTTATCTTGTAAAAAAATAGTACCTTTATTATGTTTATGTTTATCTCTGTGTCTTGTCCTCTACATAAAAACTGGACTTGTTTAAGAGGTGTTTGTGTGCAAAATATAGCTGCATTATTCTGAATAAATTAAGACTTTTTTTTTTTTTTTTTTTTTTAATGGAGGTTGTATTTTCTCAGAATTCTGAAGAAAAAACATTAGACAAATAACCAGTGTCATGGAATTTATGAATGGAATGATTCAATGACTCACTCAGGATTAACTTGTTTCATTACTGGATGAATCAGAATGATTCATGAATGATTCAAAGACAAATACACACTGGATGAATGATTCAAAGACAAATACATTTTAACCACTCCTTTTCTGCATAAATTAATAAATAAATAAGATGCACAAGCATTGACAGCTGAAACTGAAATTTTACGAGAAGTATCTTATTCTTGACCTTATGTATCAGATTCTGGAATTGGTTTTTAATTCCTAGCCCTATCCTTAACCCATTCCACCTTTCCTCAGTTCTTGATCACTTCTTTTTCTTCTGCTCATCTTTTTTCAGGGGCTGGATTTCACATGTGACCCACTTTAATACACAGAATGTCATAATGGTGTTTAGTAAATTGCATTTCCTGAGCTGTGTGCACTGTGTATCAGTACTTACCCAGTCGTTATCAGTATGATTATATTTGAAAGCATACCATGTGCTTTTAAAGATATAGTGTATCTCTTGTTTTACGGTTAACCAGAACCATGGATTAAAACAATTACATGTTATTACAAATATACAAATATTATTACAATTTATAAGAACTGTTTTTATTTCAATATGTTTTAAAATGTTGTTTATTCCTGTGATGGCAAAGCTGAATTTTCAGCAGCCATTACTCCAGTCTTCAAAGTCACATGATCCTTCACAAATCATCTAATATGCAGTGTGTGTGTGTGTGTGTATACAAACCCAGAATTGCAGCATTGCTTTTAATAAAATAGCCATGAATATGTAGTGCTAATGAGCAACAAGCAGGCATATGGATCATTTAAACAACTAAAGATCCTGACTATCTGATTTAGTTCAAATGAGATCTCTCTCCCTTTCACACACGTGTACTGTAGTCAGCTATAGCCTGCCGAAAAGTGAAGAACAAAGCACATGTAACTCTATCAGTGGTCCGTAGTGATGTGTTGATTGTGTTGAGGTTTCAAATTTGGGTTCACACCAGTGTCATTGTGGTTGCAAATCCCATTGTTCAAGCTCATTATATGTTATTAAATTTCACATTCAGTACTATGTAAATATCAGTGTAAATATTCAAACATCAATACTGCAAAGTGAACCACTTAGTAAGCAGATGAGCCAGTAGAGGTATTGATGCTCTTCGTCTGTCTTTCATCTGTGTCACATGATCAGGCTGGGTGGCAGATGAACTGTGCAGTGCTGTCGGCCTGATCTGCTTCACTGCAGACACCAGGAATGAGCTTCAGAAAACGTGGGTGAGGCCTTACTCAAGTTCTTATTTACTTGATATGCACAAGATGCCGGAGTTTATATCTGTTCCCATTAGCTGTGATTCTAAGGACATGAGTTTTACTGTGAAACTGCTTTGACTTGCTTTTCAGTAGCAGTAGAGTAGGCTGACTGGCATGACATAGCTACATTTGCTCAACTAGGGTAAGTTTGAGAGCGAGTTTATATGATTGCTTGACCGATGGCTAACAGTGTAGTGTTCAGGGAAGCCCATTAATTTTTTTTTTATAATTTTTGACATTAGTAGCTGAAGGGCGTAGTAAATTACAACGAAAAATATAAAAAAATAAATACACTGTACTGTTCAAAAGTCTTAGGCCATTACTAATTTTGCTACAAAATATAATGGTTTTATTCTTTGCTGTAGTGTGTCAGTAGGAAATATTAGTTTATATTTCCAGACATCCATTTTGTCATTAACTGTAGTAAGTCAGTGAGATTTTTATATGCACAAGAAGTCTGTATGCACAAGGTTTCTTCAAGTGTCTTTGCAACGTTGCCACAGTTTTTTTTTTTTTTTTTTTGATTCTGCATGTAATCTCATACGGACTGGATGATGATGAAATCAGATCTCTGTGTGGAGCACTGGCTGTTGTTAGACTCCTTGTGCATACAAAAATCTTTACATCTTTACAATTACATTTTCGTATTTTATTATTTTTTTTATTCGTATATATTTTTACATGTCCATATAGATTTAATACATTTTTTGTTTTTAGATTATTTAGTTTAGCTAATTTATGTATACAAAATGTTGCCTTGGCAATAAAATGATTATTTTTTGTTTTATTCAAATGAATATTAATTTTATTCATTTAGTAGTAATGTCATGTATTGGAACAAGCAAACGGCAAGGTGATTTTAATTAATTATTTAATTATTAATGGATATTTATCAGTGGTTTAGGTGTAGCTTTGTTTATACGTTTCTATGATTCCCTGATTCCTGATTTCAACTTCAGTCCCTCTTCCTTAATACTGCTATCATCTGTTTCTAACAAATTAGCCTTTGAGGAAAAAGCCCCACAGATCTGTACAGATGATGCATGTTGCCAGAGTTCTGCTGCCTGTAAAGTGAGCTGTGATACAACTCCAATGAGCCCTGGCAGCTGTTTCGAATGCCATCTCTCAGTTCCTCTTTCACTCTCTCTCTCTCTCTCTCTGACCTACTGCACACTCCTCCCCTTCCACTCAAAGACTAGTACAATAAAATGCAAACTAATCAACTTTAAAAATCATCTTGTGCTCTCAGGTTGCTGTTGCGAAGTTTTAATCAGTTGGCACTACTGTATATGCAACATATAGAAAAGATTAGGCTACATTTTATGACTTCATTTTATGATCTCGTCTATACCCTAGAAACATTTCATTGCCCAAGTAAAAATATTAAAGGCATAGTCCAAAAAGAATGAAAATTCTGTCATCATTTACTCACCCTCATGCTAATCAAAACATGTATGACTTTATTCTGAAGAACACAATCAAAGATATTTTGATGAATTTTGGTAACCAAACAGTTTTGCTTGCTTCCCTTTGTACATTTTTCCCCTCATACAATTGAAGTCATTGCTAGCAGGGATTGTTTAGTTACCATCATTCTTCAAAATATCTTCTTCTGTGTTCCACATAAATTATACAGGTTTTGGATGTCATGAGTAAATGACGACAGAATCTTCATTTTTGTTTAAACTATCATTTTTACATTTTTGCTGGTTTTAAAACAACGGTAGCTGTGTTCACAATTCCCCCTCTGAATTTCTAAATGAGTTTGACTGCTGTGTGAAGAACAGCAATCTGAGCTGCATGCTCTAAAAGTGAACATACTGCATTAGCATGGGTTAGTCTTTTGCCAGGTAGCCTGAGGCGGTGCCATATATCAGTGAGATTGGCTGGTCGGGCTCCTGGCCTATCCAGTGCTCAGCGTTCCCACCACGTCCCTGCTTTGATATTACTTCACACAGCAGCCCGCATCACGGTAATGGATGTAGACTCATTCATTATCTCCATCAATCACAGGTGATACACACAGGAGCTGGGCGTAAGAAGAGCCTCTCGTACGGGGACTGAGAATAGCAGACAATTGAATTAGGCTAAGCTCTATATACAGCGTGTCAAGACCGTTATTTTCCTATAATAGTGATGGTCAAAGGTCATCTCGAGAAGATCTGTGACTGGTGAAGATGTATGTTTTTGTGGTGTAGGATTGAAGCGCTGAGATACTGAAAAAAGTTTGATGTGCTATTTGGTCAAGGACATAATTAGAGGTCGTTTATGCATGCGAGTGTATTCCACTGTATACTGTACTGTATGCTAATATATTCGTCCAAAGTAAATTGTTTGTTTGTGCCTGAGGCGCTGGACTGTGTAAGTGTGATCTGTATGCAAAGTAACATCAGCAGTTTATTATTATGTATGAAAAGACTATAATCACCTGATGGCAGGAAAGTCAATTTCAAACACATTTTGCACACCATGTCAAACTATATTTAATTACTAAAACAGAGTCAACAAGAGTTCCTTGCTGGGGTGTTTTTACATTTAAATTCATTTTACTTGAAGCTGCAGTCCGTTACTTTTTTTTGGTTTAAATACGTGCTTAAACACACCATACTCATAGTCATGCAATGCTGATGTCGTTAACATTAATAATGTGAGAATAAATTATAACAATAATAATAATCGATCATTAGATTAAATCACCATTGGCAGCATGATTTATTGTAATGCTTTTTTCCTCAGTTGGTCAAAACAAAAGTGCAGGACTTGTTACATACTCGTTCGGATGACAGTATACAATGAAAATTCTTATTTGGGTCATATATTTCAAGATGTAGGCTAGGATCTGTGATTGTGAAGTACAGTAAACATCCACAGCGGTGCCGTGACTCCTCAAAACATTAGATTCATCCGCACTGGAACCGCGCCGCTGCACAACCCACTCAGGGAAGATAAATAAATCAATAAATTAAAATAAAACAAAAAAATATATATTTTATTTAATTATTTATTATTATTTTATTTTGTGATTTCCAAATTGATATTATTTCTTATTGAATAAATTACATTAAGTACACATCTGCTCCTGCCACCATTCATATTTGTGGTGTGGTTTTAATAGCTAATGATCTAATAATGATCAACTATTGTATTATTGTACACTGTAATAAGAAATTTCAGAGTTGTAAAAAACAGGTTTTTTGAAGTACGTTATTCAAGAAATATACAATTGCTTTTGCTGAATTTTTTAATGAACCTGTTTGCCTGTGAAAATGTTGATCTACTGTTTGTGTTTCTGTTTTAGAAATTCACATTTAATTCTGTTATTTGCCTTTCTTTATAAATATTTATCAAATCTGAGTGAAAATTGTTAAATAAAAAGTATTTTATCAACGTGGAATATGTTATCATATTGTTGCTTTTGTTTTGTTCCATACGTCTTGAAGCGATAGTTTATCTAAAAAATGAAAATTCAGTTATCACTCACCCTCCACTTATTTTAAATTTGTATGAGTGTATTAATACTGCTAACACACACAAAGAAAATTTTAGGAAGAATGCCTGTGACTTTTTTTTTTTTTTTCAGCGTTAACTACCCGTCAACGTTTTGGTTACCAACATTATCCAAAATATATTATTTTGTGTTCAAGAGTTCAAAGAAATTCTGACAGGTATGAATCAACTTGAGGGTAAGGAAATTAAGAACTATCGCTTCAAAGGAACATGGATGAGGATGTTGTTGAGTTTCAAGGTTCAGCCTTGAAATTATCTTGTACACAGCAGTAGCTGTTCAACTGAGAGGTTGTGTAAGGACTTAATCTGTATTTTTCACTTTAAGAGGAAGTGTTCTCGCTATAATAACTCTGGATCACCTATGGGATCTATAGAGAGGGTACAGGGCAGAAAACCTCCATAAATTCAGATCAGCTGGGAAATCAAGACAGCACTTCCCACTCATTACGTCTCACTCTCAGCAGATATTTACCCGTTTGTGTTACAGCGTTTCATCAAAGATAACATCTAATGATCAAAGCCAATGATGCTCATCTGTGTGAATAATGACGCAGAGGAAACAGCTTGTCTTGAGCTGCATCCTGAGGATCAGGAAGAGCCGGCTTAATCATAAAAATGCTCAGTTTATTGTGTGTGTGTGTCTTTGTGTTTTGTCCAGATACATCCATGGCTCTCACAAATGCTTTGACGACTGCTACTGTGGAGGATCTCATAAAGAGTTCAATATGCAAATGTAGGGATGAAATCAAAATATTGATCTGATATCTCCCCATGGAGCTCATAAAAGGCTCTTTGGAGTCTCAGTTAAATGACATGACAGAGTGCTATCCTAAAAGTGCCATGGAGAATTTTGATTTTGATTGGTGGTTTGATATTAACATTGCCAGAGATGAGAAACAAAAACCTTTGTGTTCTCCATGGCAACAAAAATCTGTGATTTTTGTGATCTGTATTTTTGAAAAATACCTCCCTGAATCTTAATAATGGAATCTTATTTTACACAAAATAATTTTACTGGTACACAAGACAAAAATAGTAATTGTGAAAATCTAGTCGACACTTACGAGTGTCATCCTTACAGTGAAATTCACACAATTTACACATTGTATTGTCTTATCGGAAATATCGGTTTCTGGGAAAATCATGAAGTTAAACACTGTTTTACACAAATTTTAACTCATTTAAAGCTCTTGTTTTATTTGAAATTATAAAGGTTTATAAATGTAACTGAAAAAAAAATCTAAATCCTTGCCTATTGCCTGCTCCCTTCCTTTTTTAACAAATTCTGGGTGGTCTGAAATTTGAGTAATTTATTATTTCCCATGCATATTTCCGAGGGCAATATCTGCCTGTCTGTAAATGCACTTTATATTTGTTGAGTCGTGTTTGTTTACAAGCCTGTCTTTTGTCTGCGAGCCTTTAAAGAGTGTGTCAGGAAGAATCCTCTGCTCGTTCTCTCTCCCCCCATGTGTTTGAAGTGCCTTTGCCTTCAACCCTCTCTTCATCTCGGATAATAAACACTAATGAGAACCATAAAGCCTCTCCCATTTTATTCTTCTCTTGCTCAAATTAGGTAGCGGTATATTTTCTGGCTTTGTGAACGTCCCTGTTGGTGCTCTTGCTAAATTTAATAACCACAGTTCTGTTTCTCTTTCTCTCCGTCAGGCTGGTGTGGAGTTTTGTAACAAAAGGATTCCTGTGTGCACTGGAATACATCAGCCGAAAATGAGGAACTGTTAAGCGTGAGTATGATTTTGTGTGTTCCCCAAATATTTTGTGTTGTATTATGAGCTCTGTGGAAATCTGCCTGGATTGCTAATGCTGTTTGGTATCATTCGGATTAACCTCATTCTTGACCTTGTTGTAATATGCATAATAATAATTGAATTAGATGGGACATTGTTTAATATGCTCACCTGTTGTTTGGTGTGTTATTTTGGAGAGCATGGAAGGACACAAAATCGTCCGTGAGAAGCCACAGACAGATGGGTATCACACACACTCATCTCTTGTCAAGGAAAACACAGTCTGTTTATTAGATTAGGACAAGAAGATTAGGCTTTCACCTGGTTATGGGTTGATATTCTGCTGCTCATAAAAATTTAATTTATCTTGATTTTTTTAAAATATTTCCGAACATCCTGAAAATGTAACTTTTTAAGATAATTCCCAGGGAACACACATACTGATTAAAAATAATAATAATAATAATAAATAAATAAATATATATAGCCTGAATGCACTGTAAGTCGCTTTTGATAGAAGCATCTGCTAAATGCATAAATGTAAATGTAAAATGTATATTAAAGTAATAGGTCACCCAAAAATGAAAATTCTATCATTAATTACCCTCATGCCTTTCCAAACTCATAAGACGTGCTTAGAAATTTGACATGAAAAGAAGGAATTGTAGAATAAAGATGTTATTTTTGTTTTCTTTTTGCACAAAAAGTATTCTCATATCTTCATAAAATTAAGGTTGAAACACTGATGTCACATGGACCGTTTTAACAATGTCCTTTCTACCTTTCTGGGCCTTGAACGTGGTAGATCTTTTGCTGTTGATGCAATATCTTAATATGTTTTCCAGTACAGTAAATCGTTACATTTTAATAAAAGTAATACAAATTTTCTTAGAACATGTGAGTGCACCTATTTCAATATATATATATATATATATATATATATATATATATATATATATATATATATATATATATATATATATATATATATATATATATATATATATATATATATAGTATATTTCACAAGGTAAAAAGTGTTTTTGTGAAAGTGATTTTTCTCAGAGAAATGAAACTAAAAGATATGTACCACCCTAATACTTTTTTTACTTTATTCATGGACAAAGTATTAAAAAAGATCATGCACATCATCCAAGTTTTATTTATTTTTTTTGCAATATAAATTTGACTTTTTTTATATAGAAATTAGCAGAATAAGTGAGCCTCATGCACAGTTGAGCTCCTCAAGTTAAAATTGCATCTTGTATTAAGGTTGTTTAGATTAGTTTTACTAGAAATCAATAGCAACCTATTATTACAATCCGGATGCTCACAAATGACCTCCAGTTGTCATAGCTTTAGCTAGCAGCTTCACGCAGTGCTTTCAGACGAATAGCAGGAGCAGTTATATTGAGTTTGGAGGAACCATATGCCACCCTTGGGTTTCTCCCAAGGCTGCGGCTCCTTTGAATCAGCAGTGTACTTGGATTAACTGTCTTGCACAGGACTATCATCTGATACTGTGGCTCCAGTGCTCCACACACAGTCTGCAGGTTCACTGGAGAAGAGTCATGGCTGTTAAGTTATCTAGGAGTGCTCAGTAGAAGACTAATCTGACACACACTGATAAGGGCTTCTGGAGTGCTGCAGCCTGGCTGCTTTCATTAGGACAGAACTGTTTGCTGTGCAGGAACACCAGTTAAATGGAGGTAGTGACACGGCCTAATTTAATCACACTCATGTGCTGCATGAATGTTCAGTCTACAGCTGCCATAACGCAAGCAAAACAATCTTTCCACTGTGTAGTGGGTCTGCCATGTTTGAAAAGATGTGATTTGATTTTAAACACTTATTTAGTTTTCAATTTTTCTCTTCTAAAGTGTTTTTGAAATCTATGGGAAGAATAGATGCTGGAATATGGAAGAGCATATGAATCTGAATTAGTTTTTTTTCAGTGCGGTTGTAACAGCATGTACCCTATGCTAAAAGGACCATTGGAAATGAGAGGTTGTTAAACTTACAACCATCAATTGTCTAGATCATCCATATATTTTAATAAACGTTAGAATCCCACGCGAAGTGACACATAATGATGGGAACACTTTGGTATAAATGCGGCATCTAAAAAGTAACATAATTTAGTCCACAACAGCGTCTGAGTATAAGTCGATCTGAAGAGCAGTACTTGATGACTAATCTGGAATGACGTCCATTGACTGCGAGGTAACCGTCATCAAGCGACGGAGATAAGATGCCACATTTTTTCTGGTATTTTTTTTAAATTAATTAATTAATTACTTTTTTTTTGTTCCTGAGGGAGAACAGAGGACTAAAATGTTACTGTTTTCTTGATCTGAAATCAGTATTGTTCTTTTCTTTAAGGTCATGACAGTATGAGTTATAGAATAAAGTTAAACAGCTACAACAAGGACATATGAATGTAAAATTTAGATGGGGCATAATGCTAACTTTTTCAACTTGGTTTATGAATATTAATTATGATATGTAGCATGCCTAGTAGTCCTAACTGTTTTTAGAGAAGAATTTCTCGTAACTAGTAGGACTTAACTGATATTCTTCTACTCATTTACTTTCATCATTTACTCAACTTTTAGTTGTTCCAAAGCTGTATGGGTTTTTGTAACAATTTTTTATTATTATTATTTAAATAATAAAATCTTTAAAAAAGTATTAGCTTTAATTAATTTAACTAACTTATATGCTTCTACTCATTTAATTTCATCATTTAGTCACCTTTGAGTTGTTCCAAAACTCTATGAGGTTTTTGTAACAATTATTTTGTAATTATTTTGTAATAATGAATAATATATTTTTTTAAGTATTAACTTTATTTATTTCATTGTTTGTTTGTTTTAGATAATGCTAAAACTTATACTGGTTGCTTGTTCATTGCATTTCCATTTTTTTCTCATCCTTTTTTTATGGCTTTGTTTTCATAAAGGTTCAAGAGAAAGGTATCTGTAAATAAAGCATCCATAAGCTCAGTGATAGAGCTGCCTGAAGTTGCTGGGCATTTTCTAAAAAATAGGTCATGTTGTGCCATTCATGTGTGCTCTTGCCCGTCTTTTGTGAGCCGTTTTTGGCCCCAGCGAGCGTGTCACAGCAGAAGGTGAAGCACGTGGTGGGAGATGCACTTTCTCAGAATGGTGGCTCTGTGTTGCCCGTGGCGAGAGCTCTGCTCATTAAATTTTCAGTTTAATATCTCCATATTTCCCCTCTTTTCCCATGTTCTGCTCCCCATTTAAAACAGCTTTATCTGATGAGAGCATGAGCTGAAAAGTTTTAAAAAGAGGGATTTTTTCCAGTTTTTGTTAGTGACACAACCGGAATCACACTAGAGCGATAATGGAAGTGAGACACATTTGTGACCCTCATTTTTAAAACAGCAGCAATGAACTGATGGGTATATGATGCTCACGCTGAGTATAGATGACGCATTGTAGTACAAATCCCACTACTGCATCAAAATGACAGATGATTCAGTCATTACTGATTCCAACTCTTGAAGAAGAAAATCACTGTAAATATATATATATATATATATATATATATATATATATATATATATATATATATATATATATATATATATATATATTTATTTATTTATTTTTTCATATGTACTGTATGCGTGTCTTATGTAAATGCATTAGAAGGTGATTCTTTCTTTTGGATCTGAGAACTTAATGTAATGTAAAGCATGACATTATTAAGTGTATGTGTACAGTAACTCCAGGATATACCGTTGATACACTTAATGGTCATTATAGACAGGGGTGCACATAAGTGACCCGCAGGTCCGCATGCGCGACCAAATTAAAAAATGTGTTATATAAATATGTTCTGACAGCGCATTTGCGTACCGACATGGTTGACAGCTGTTAATTACCACAATTACCATTTTAGATCACACCTGAAAGCATACATCTAGGCTATGCCATGCTGTTTTCAAAGCACTATGTAAAACTATGACATTCATCCACTGACGCTCTTTAATCAGCAGCAGTGCTAAATCCGGAAGCGCGTATACTTACTTGCCGGCAACCTGCCAAAATAAAAGCTTGCTCATTTTAAAGTTTGAATATGATGAAAACGCTTTTATTTATTTATTTTCAGGCGCTTTTATCCAAAGCGACTTAACATTGGGGCATATATAAAGCAATTCTTCTTAAAGGGGCAAACAAAGAAAGTAGTAGTAAATATTAGCATTTTATTTTTAAGTTTACTCTAAAATATATGTATTTGTATTTAATACTAGGACTGCCTTTTATTTTTAATAATATTATCACACACTATTATTTAGTTTATTTACTATTATTTTATTTAAAAAAAGAACTAAATAAATAAAGTGCAATAATATTATAACTATTATTAATTAATTTTTTATAGTTTATTATTTAATGGGTCACGCTATACGCAGTGTGAGGACCAAAACAAATCTCCAGGTTCTCCTATGAGAACCAGGCTGAAAAAATTAGGTGCACCCCTGATTATAGATATCTTTATGCTAACATTTCTCTTTAGTCAGTAGTTATTCAACATGCTCTCAGTACAGAAAGCTACAAAACCCCATCTGCTGCCTCCAGGTAGGCAAATGAATTGTCCTAAAATACCTTGCTTTGGCCATATTCAAAGGCAGCATTGCATGTATCCTAAATTAAGAAGGCAATTCCAGATTGTATTAAGCAATTTAAGATGGATATGAGAGAGAGTACTAAAATAGTGATTATAATAGTTTAAAATAATAGAAAACCCTGAATTTGTTTGTACTATTACAAATTAGGTGTAAAGATAATTGTCGTTTAAATGAACTTTCATTTCGTCAAGCAAGGATGCATTCAATTCATCAAAACAATACAGACATTTGTGATGTTACAGAAGATTTCTATTTAAAATAAATGTTGTTCTTTTGAACTTTCTATTCATCATAGAATGTTATGATTTCGACCAAAATATTAGGGAGCACAACTGTTTTCAACATTGATAATAATTAGAGAAGTAACGATTCACTTAACTCATTATGTGATATGATTCATGATTTCTCGATACAATTTTCTTACTTTTTTTAAAACAAAATTAGATTTATGGTAAAAAAAAAAAAAAAAAATGTATTAAAAGGTGTCACTGTCATTTTATTTTGTCTGCTTGGACAAAATGTTTCATATGTCTGTGAAAATCAAATCTTTCATATAACAAAACTAAATTGAAATGTTAAAACAAAACAAATGAATAAAAAACACAAATAAAATAAATATTTTTATATAACCAAACTAAGGCTTTGAGTGTGTTCTTTACATTTAAACTTTGAGGCAGCCACTCTATTTTAATCAAAATTCAAACAAAGATGCAACGTGCAGTTTTTAATCAAAATTTAGATTTCAAAATTGGAACAAAAACAGAATGGCCTTACTTTAGTTTTGTAAAACTATGCTGCATTTAACATATCTGCATGAAACAAAAACAGCAGATGGGCTAAATGAGAACTGCAAATTAACTCTCTGCCAGCTGGTGGTGCTTATGGTACAGCAGAAATATAGCATTTACTTGGTTGCCACTGTAAATAAAGCAATGCTGTGCTTATAAATGCTATGTTAATATGCATTATACAGTGGCAAAATTATATATTTTTTTTACATCAAAATGTATTTCACAATATTAGTTTTACTGTAATCTTTAATAAATGCAGCCTTAGTGAGCATAACAAGCTTCTATCAAAAACTTAATATCTTAAAGACCCCAAACTTTTGAGTGTATGTATATTTTTGTGTGTTCAGTCATCACCAATTTTGAAATCAATTGTGACTCAAATCTCTACATGCATGACGCACAGAGTTGCTGTCTATGTAGTGTGTTCCAAACCAGTCACTTATGAAGATCTATTTCAGTTTGGATTCTGTATTTGATGGCAGCTCTCTATGTAGGCAGTAGGTAGCAAAGCAGCTCACTAGGTTTTGTAACAGACTTAATGAATTTCCTTCCTGCCATACACATCTTAAGCGAAAACATTTTCTTGTGATGATTCATTCTTATTATGTTTTTCATCATTTCATCATTTCAGGTTGTTCACTTCAAATTAATATGGTGCAGCCTCACTAAGCATAACCTGTATCTTAGCATCTCATGTCCGATCTTTTGCTCCACGGCACCTTGAATGAAAAATGGTTGCAGACTCTATGAAACTCCGTCTCGCAGCAGAGGCTTCCTTTCCCCACCATTACCTCTGACCTACAAACACACGTGTGAGTCAAGCTAGTAGTTACTAGCGTCACTGATTCAGTGCTCACATGTGAGGCACGAGCGCTGTGAACACTTCCTCTTTTTCAGAATCAGAAGCCTTATTTGCCAAGTATATGCTTATGTTTTCTATCTTACGTCGCTTACAGAGAACACCTCTAGACACAATATTGAAAATTAAAGTTCTTACCTCAATAAACTCCTAATTACTGGTTATTTATAGTTATTTATAGTATTTATAGTATAGGGGTGGTGATGGCACAGTGGATAAGACGCATGCCATTGGTCGGAGAGACCTGGGTTATAAAGGGTTATAAAGAGAGACCCATATATATAAAATATGATCGTAATAATAAGGCATTAAATATGTGCTTTGTATATACTAATAATCAGCCAATATGGTAGTAAATGCATGCTAATAAGCAACTACTTAATATTGAATAGTGTTACCTAATCTAAAGTGTTACCAAATAATATTGTTCAAAAGCTTGGCATCATTAAGATTTTTTTTTCTTCTCTGATCAAAAGTAAAGACATTCAGAATTAGAAATACTTTTTCAAATAAATGCTTTTCCTGTGAACTTTCTATTGATCAACAAATCCTGAAAAGAATGTTACATGGATTCCACAAAAATATTAAGCAGCACAAATGTTTCCAACATTGATATTAATAACTGTTTTATGAGCACCAAATTAGCATGCTAGAATATGTGTTATACCGAATGTCCTGAAGAGATAGAGCTAATCAACAGCTGCACTTAAAGCCAATGACTACTTTTTATGATTTATCAGTCCGTCAGGTAGCTGGTCAATGCAGTTGTGTCTTTATTTTTACATTACATAAATTAGGGGCTTCCATTTATTTTGCTGTGCAGTCTGTTAAGATGTTTGATTTTGCAAACTTGTCTTTATTATCATATTGTTTAAATTTGTTATCGTAATCACAAAAAAAACTTTTATAATTGTATTTTATTTTATTTTACATACTTTTTCAACATTTACTGCACTTTATTCATCTGGTTATCTACTTACACTGGCTAATGAATCAGAAGTCTCACACATTTAAAGAAAACAACTTGCTTCTGCATTGAAAAATAAGGCAAATATTGTTGCAGAATATTTAGTTTTTATAATTTCAGGAAACCAGGTATCTTGTAAAGTAACTAAGCGTTCCCGCCCTAAAAAGGTTGCTATGGACAACTTTACAGCTCAGATAATAGAAGGGCTTGTGCTGAATTATTCATGTAAATGCTTTAACAAAATGTGAGCTTTACATTTCTGGTTTTGAACTGTCCTGAACACTGGCCCAGTGTAAAATTAAAACACTGTAAAAACATAATGAGGTTGGCCCCCTCTTTTCCATCATTTAGAAGAACCTTCAGTTTAGTTAGTATCCACTAAAATGACTAAAATTCCCAGTTCAAAGGCTTTCTTACAGACCTCATTGTCATCAGATTTGAAAGCACTTTTGAATAACACATTCAATAGATAAATTTAAAATTGCAAACCAAATTAAAATACTGTAAAAACACAATGAGGTTGTCCCCTTTTTATCCATCATTCAGAAGAACCTTCAGTTCAGTCTCCACAAAAAACAAATGTCTTCCAACAGACGATGACTAAAATTCCCAGTTCAAAGGCTTCTTACAGACCTCACTGGCATCAGATTTGAAAGCACTATTGAATAACACATTCAATAGACAAATTAGAAATTAAAACAGCACTTCCTCCCCCAATGTGAAGAGAGCAGAGAATTTTGCAAGTGTGAAAGCAAATTGACGAGTGTTTCTCAACACTGTTACTGGTGGATTCAACAGAGGGTGCCATTTTAGCACGCTGTGAAGGAAATTGCACTGAACGTGGGCTGATAGGGTGCTAAGCTACAGTATAGAGCAGGCCACCTTGTGTGCTCTATATTGGGGGAGCTGACCAGGGTGCTGAAGTTAGAGTCTGATGCATGTGTGAATATGGGAGCTGTCCATGGTAGCAGAAACTGTTAGAGATGCAATATAAGAACTTTGATGACTGTGTCTCATTTTGTTTTTCATTTGTGTAACATGATTGTCATAAAAGTAGAATTAGCCAAACAAACTCAGACATTTTCAAACATTATTCTCAGTAAAATTACAACAAGACATTTGTGTACATCTAATTCCATCTGCTCTATTGTTAGATTTCCCACAAGACTTAACAGTACAGTGCAGTTTGAATTTGTTTATGCAAATTGCATGGAATTTTATGTTCCCCCAATCATCTTACTTAAGGCACTAAACATTAACAGAGGACATTTGAATCAGGAAAATGTGAAGAGGGTGCCTGTTTGATATTTGTTTGCTTGTTGTGTGTATGTGAGAGATAGAAACGCACATTAATGAAACCTGACCTGAAGAAAATATTCCATGGGGAATTCAAGTGGCTATTACCAGCTGCATGTGCTTCAGATATACTTGCAAGACATTTTCCCAGCTGAAGATGCACTCCTCATATGACCTGTGGGAGTTTTTATCAGTATGTACTGTCCTTGAACTGTGAGAGTCTGATTTTAATCATTTATAATTATGGCAGGATTACAAACAAGGCATGTGGGGCACATGCTATAGGACCTCAGCCTCATTTTTATTATTATTATATTAATAAATGTATTTATTGTGCTATCAGGAATAGATGTGCAATTTCGGCATGTAGTGTAAATGTAGTTTTGGCTGACTTTTTTGGTGGAGTTTTTGCTCTGTTCATAAATGGCAGTATTCAGTCATTGCTCTGCATAGGAACAGCAAATGTCAGACTATCTTGAAAACCTAAAATATGCTTTATGAAGCAGTTCCTAATAACATATATTTTTTAAACATACTTTTTAACTCTTTTAACAGGTAGAGATACTTACACAGTATCATAATCGCAGGAAAATATGTTTCACATCGAGGACGTCATGTGGCATCATGAGTGGGTTGGGTGACATTTGCGCCCCAGGGGCAGATGATCTTTTGATCCAGATCTGTTTGCAGTGATTGACAAAAAATGTGAAGAGTTATGATCTTACAGTGATCTATTGGGACACCTGACTGACATTGAGAGGCCCCACCTGACTGGGACTGATGTTACACCTGTAGTCTGTCAGGAAGAGACCTGTCATCCTGTCATCTTGTGCTCTTGCAAATCTGTTTAACCACATGGATTTTAGTGTCGTTTTAACAAGCCCACACTTGAATGACTGAATCAGTCAGGTTTACTTGATCATTCAAGTCACCATTGCCACAACAGAGTGTGAATCAGTTGGTCATGTTTTGGATTAAAAGAGATAATTCACCCCCCCCAAAAAAAAAAAAAAAATCTGTCATTAATGACTTACCCTTATGTCGTTCCAAACCTGTAAGACAATGCTTCCTCTTTGGAACACAGAGTAAGGCATTTTTGATGAAATCCAAGAGTTTTCTGACACTGCATATACAGCCAAGCAACTACCATATTCATGACTCAGAAAGGTAGTAAAGACATCATTAAAATAGCCCATGGTTCAACCTTAATTTTATAAAGTTACGAGAATAGCTGCGCAAAGAAAACTAAAATCACTGCTTTATTCAGCAATTTCTTCTTTCTGGCAGTCTTTTAAGCATGTTTAAAAGAGTACCACTATGCATTCGTCCTAAATATTTTTACAAATAATGTTCCACAAATATTTTTGAACAGCCGTTTTCACACTCGAAAACTTGTAACCATGTATATGTCTTTTGTCCTTCTTATGTCTCTACTATAGAAATTTAGAAATAGAAATTTTCACATTTTGTTCATCCCATTTGCTTCCATAGTAAATGGCCTATCTCAGTTTAACCAAGGTTTTGTAAGGAAATGCATTGACAAGTGGAAATAATACTCCTAAGACATGTCCTGTCGAGCTGAAGCCATCAGGAGCAAAAAACCCTAAAACCTGCCCAACTCTCCCCATCCTTGGCCCTGCAGCCTTTATCCTCAAAGCAATGCCTGAACACCCGCTGAAAGGAACATTGCACTCTCTCTCTCTCTCTCTCTCTCTCTCTCTCTCTCTCTCATTGCATCTCCTTTGCTTGCTTCCCTCTCTTCTCCATGTCTCTCCTCTCTTGCTTTCTCTGAAAGAGAGCTCTTTCTCTGTCGCTCTTTTTCTCTCTCTCAAGCCTACGCCTGGTGCAGGCTCGGTTGAATCATGGGATTGAGTGGGTGGGAATGTGCTTCTTTTCTCCCAAAGATACGCAGACATACATACACACTGGCGCACACAAACTCACACACTCTGACGTATCCCAAGCGGACTGGAGGAAGCAGCCTGCGGCTCAGCTTTCTGACATTTCTCCTCCCTTATCTCTTCTTCTCCTTTGCATTTCCTCGTTTTCATGTGCTGATGCATAATGGATTTCTGCATACTGCCCGATGTGTGACATAATGAGCCAGTGCTCGCTAACCTTTTGATTCCATTAGAACTGCGTTACAGATGCTTTTCCTTCCCCCACTCTGTGATTTCTTGTGCACGGCAGCTGAAAAGCAGAGATTGATGTGAGAGTATAAACAGCATTACTCAACATATGGTTTCATTAGGCCAGGCACCATATATGCAATATGCAGACACTGTGGAATTGTGCTTTTGATTAGCCAATTGTGGCATTCTGCGGTCAGATATTTATGTGTAATGATGCTAAAGTGTAGATTTGCCTGTTGTCCCTGGCAACAAATTTCACTCCAGAGCCTTTCTTCCAGCAAAACTAAATTAATTTCAGCTCAAATCAATATTTCATGCCCATTTTATTTATATAAGTTGCAGTGTATTTAGCATGGAAATATACAATCAGAAGAGTTATGACATCAGTTGCATTCAGATCATTTTGATGATTTTTTTTTTTTGTACTTCTCTATTTCTACAAAATGAAGAATAAAGAATTTGCATCTGGCATGTTTTTACTTTTTTATGTTTTGATCTAATTCCTGCAGATTCTGTAATTGTACAGTGCTTGCAAGTTTTGCAAATGCAAATGAAAAAAAAAAGCATCTTCTTCTCCCAAATGAATCACATTTTTGAGGGCTTAAACATGCTCAAAAAGTCATGAAACTTTGCACACACATCAAACCTGGTGAAAAGTTTAATCTGATATAGGATTCAGAAGAGGGTTTTGCAAAATGGCTCGACAGCGCTACCTATACTAAAAAAAAACAACAGCCTTCCAGCTATGTTTCACGTACATGCACAAAAAATTGGCACACACATGTAAACACACCAATACCTACAAAAAAGACCCTTGGAGCAAAATTCTAATCCCAACAGGAAGTCGGTTATTATTAATATTATGAGGAAATTTTGTTTAATTTTTGTCATTTCCATGCGTTGTATTTTAACGAACTCCACCTAGAGATTTATTCAGATCAAACCAAATTTGGTATGCCTAATCTAAAGGCCTTTGCGATGTTAAATTGCGAAGATCTTGAGGTTTCGTTAAAGGGCGGGTCCATGGCGGCCTGACAAATTTCGATGTTTCGCCATGAAAAAGGAAGTTGCTGTAACTCAGACATACAATGTCCAATCTTCCCCAAACTTCTCATGTTTAGATAAGACTTCTGCCCTTAACAGAACTACATGGACATATTCAGTTATAGTTAAAGGGCGTCTCCATGGCACCATGACAAAATTTGTTGTCTCGCCACAGCAAGAGAAGTTGTTGTAACTCAGGCATAAAATGTCCAATTTTCCCCCAAACTTCACGTTAGATAAGACTTTTGCCCTTAACAGATCTACATGCACATATTCAGTTATAGTCATAGCGCCACCTGTTGGCTACAGGAAGTGACATGTTTTACGCTGCAACAAACTACTCCTTTACATTTTTTGACATTAATGTATTTTTTGTGGTCAGTCTTATCGAAAGGCCTGTGCAATGTTAAATTGTGGAGATCTTGAGTTTTTTGTTAAAGGGCGTGTCCATGGCGCCATGACAAAATTTGATGTCTCGCCACAGCAAGAGAAGTTGTTGTAACTCAGGCATAAAATGGATCTTCCCCAAACTTGTTCGATAAGAGTCCTGGCCTGAACACATCTGAAGGCCAATATTCCATTATTATGAAAGTGCCACCTGCTGGAAAACAGGAAGATTGGCACATATATGGAATATACTTTGATATATACCACTTATATTTATGACTTTAAATGCATATTTCTCACCATTCACCTTTTTTACTAAAGCCACTCGCTGCTGGTGAGCCCAGGTGCGAGGGCCCCGTTCATCGCTGCTTGCAGCTTTTATTAATAATATATATATATATATATATTTTTTTTTTATTGTTAATACAGATGCTCCATCCATTTCCAGCCACCATGTTTTCTCACTGATTAACCCTCAACTTCTGGGCTGAAAATGATCTTTCAGACATAACTTGAAGCTTACAGTGAAAGGCACTTCCGTCTCATTTAGGGGTCAAAATGTGGCTAGTTAGCATGGTTATGTTAGTCCCTGTTGTTATACTGTAACATTGTTATCAATCAGTCATTTAAAAGTAGCCATGTGGTTTGTCTAAAGAAAACTGTAAGATGTAACACCAGCATAAAAAGGCCACTTTAGTAAGAATTTCAATGCTGGTCCAGGCTTGTTTACCCTGGTTTGATTAGCTTGTGGACTGACATTTCTTCTGGAGAAGCTGTTTGACTAAAAGTCTAGCTGGATAAAGTAGATAAGCTAAATAAGCTTGGCAGGCACACATGGCTGATTTGTGTATATAGAAACTAAAATGTAGAAATTGGCAGACTGGCATTTGGCCTAGTTACTTTTAAAGAGCATGTGTCACTCACACTGTTGATTAGCCTGCACACAAATAGCCTTTATCAATACTTACCTGCTTGCTGACTAAACACCTGAGACTTCCTATTTGAGTATCTGGAGCTATTGTAACATTAAAGAGAGTCATCCACTCCCACAAAATCACATTGTGGAGAAACAACCTTATATTCACCTATACATGATTCTAGGGTAGATTTATTGTTATGTATGTTGGTAATATTTAATTGTTTTAGTAATTTAGAAGATAGATGTTTCGAAAAAGCATGAACAATCTTTAGAACCTGCGAACATCTTTGCACCAGTTTTTCTGATGTCATGACTTTTATTTTCTTTGAGAAACCTTGAGTTCTCAATTGATTGGCTAGAGAGGGGTCTTTATGGTCTGTAGTTTCCCAGGCTGTAATCATGGCTTGACTGAAAGAAAAATGAAGTAGTGCCACGAATGCTGGGCCTAGGGAGCATGCCTTAAGCCCTGGGGAATGAGCGGCTAAATCAGTGGAGGATGTGTGCTGACAGATAACATCTGCACTGACTTTAAACATCTCTCATGTGGAGCTCACTTCAATGCTTGTCAAATAAAATGGCTTACAGTTAATATGATAAAACACAACCAGGCCTGTCCCTTTGCTAAAGTTACAGCCTAATGGTGATTTTATTGTTTTCCACTTTTCATTTGGCTTTTAATAATAGTTTCAGAGAACAACAGAGTCAAAATGTAGATTTTTATTTTTGAAAAGGTATAAAGGTTAAAGTAATCAAATTCAGTTCGTTTGAAACTAATTTTAGTTATTATAAACAAGACTCCAGTCCATGGTGCCATGTAACCAGTTTCTCTTTTCCATGCAATATATCAATATATCTATCTGTCTACCTACAGTACCTAACCTAGTACCTACAGTATTGAAGTTTGAAGACTGTTTTTGAATTTTGGCCTGTGTTAGTGAGACCAGAGCTAGCATTTCTTTGAAATATTTATATACCCTCTCTTTTTCTTGATGGTTTCCTAGTCTATTTACTTGCTCAGCATTATTGGTGCAGGGAAGGATGAGAGAAAAATGGCTAAAGATGTGTTTCAGGGTGAAATGAAAAGAAGAGAAGATATGATGAGCCTTGAGCCTGTGACTGTTTGAATTTGGTCACTTTATTCAAAAATCTATAAAAAAAAAAAAAAAATCAGCATTAGGGGGCCAAATACAGTATGTGATAATATATTCACAATAAATTATCTCTGTATTTTGCATCTATGCTTATTTTAATGACTTTAATTTACTCTGTATTAAGATTGTCACAGTGCGTGTTGTGTACATTTAGTGTTTTTAAACAACATACTGCAAAGAACGAACTTTGCCAGAAAAGTATTAACCACTTGATTTAAGTTTTAAATCAGTGGTTTTGGTTTTATTGAATTAAGGTTCCAAACCATGTCTTGTGTTCAGTATAGCTCAATGGGAGCATTAATACTGCGTCAAGTCAGAGTCAAGTCAACAATGCGTTGTGTTACCTTAATAGCTAAATTAATGCATGTTGCATTCATTTAGTAAAGCACATGCAGTACAGTATGTGCAATG
>NW_020523437.1:0-36458 GCF_003368295.1 Carassius auratus | reverse complement strand
CTCGTAGCAGGGGGCAGCTCCTCTGGTGTTGGCGTTCGCCCGTCGCACATGTGCAGGGAGGTTTTCCCACGTGGCCCCGCGCTGGACGTGTCTCCACTCGCTTAGGTACCGAGACACAGGGTCCCGTAACAGGGTAATGTAGTAGAACTTCCTGTAAGATGACGAGAAACAGAAATTGTTAGGACACTTGTAAACAGGGAAGTGATATTTCTGATATTTATAATTTACAGACACTCATGAAAATGTGTCATCAAAACAATTGTTAATTTTTTAATGTTTTAACCAAATAGATAACACAAAACCAAAGGTTTTTTTTTTTTTT
Organism: Carassius auratus; assembly: GCF_003368295.1. Lineage (NCBI taxonomy): Eukaryota > Metazoa > Chordata > Actinopteri > Cypriniformes > Cyprinidae > Carassius > Carassius auratus. The sequence continues at coordinate 36,136 of NW_020523437.1, read as the reverse complement.
TTTGGTGTGGTTCACAATGACTAATTGACCTATATCTTCTGATAGGGAAGTCGAAACTTCGAAACTTTGGGTTAATTCGCCCAAAAATAAAAATACAATTGAAGCACAGAAATGTAATAAGGACATCGGTAAAATAGTCCATGTGACATATCAGGGGATCAACCTGATGCAACGTGAATACATTTTGTGCACAAAGAAAACAATAATGACATAATTTTTTCAGCAGTTTTTCTCCCCAGTTACCGTCTTCTGCCATTTTGGAGAGTACCCAGAATGTAATCACCGTAATGAGCGTTGTTTGTGTTCAGTAGACTATGCGCGCATGCTGAACGTAAAAAACGATCATTATGTTGATTTCTTAACACACAAAAAGTTTTCTCGTAGCTTCGTTAAATTCTGGTTGAACCCCTGAATTGACATGGACTATTTTACCGATGTGCTTAATTGTTTCTGTGCTTTGATAATGGTAATGTCCATGGAGGGTCAAATATCTCTTAGATTCCAGTTAAAAATATGTTAATTTGTGTTCCGAAGATGGTTTTATGGGTTTGGAATGGTTTTATGGGAGTAATTAATGACAGAATTTTCATTTTTTGGATGAACTATCCAAACAACTTCGTACAGACAACATTCTAAAGATACATGTCAAATTTCACCCATGGGGGGCGCTACAACTTCAAAACCCCTCATGGTTACTATGCAAAAAAGATTTGATGTACATTATCAATCATACAAATGAACAATAATGTCAAAATTCAAAGTTTTTTCATTTAATTTTGCAATGTGTATTATAAAAGATCGAACTGTGCAAATTTTTTTTGTCTTTTTGTAATGTTTGTACATTTTCGCCTGCTTTATATATTTTAAAATATATAACAAAGTCAAATTTTGTGAGAATTGTCAGAAACCTTAAAAAAAAAAAAAAAAGAAAAAAAAAGAAAAAAAAACACTTTTCGAAAGCATCAACAATGTGGACCTAAATTTGAATAACTGTAAAACATAAAAAATCATATTACTGAGTTAAAAAAAATAATAATAATCTTGTCCACTGATTGTTTAGACAGCCCACTAACTAGTCGATTAGTTTTGCTCATTCTTACAAGGAAAATAACTTTGTATTGTAACAGCTGGGACAGAACATTGCTGACACGACTGTGTCTTTAACATTTTCTGCACATTTATTTTTTTATGGGTTTTTATTGACTCATTAAAACGCAAGAAGTGTGTAAATCTTTTTTTCTCATAAACCTGAACTCTAGCTACATTATTCACATCATAAATATCTGTATTGCAGTAAAGCACCAACAGCAGCCACATGGTAATCTTTCACTGGTAGGTAAGAATTATAATATCCTCGCCTCCAGCGTTAAAATAATTTCAGAGCGTGTGAACACAACCAGTCATAAAGGGGAAGTGAACTGTAGAGCTCTTGATTCTGATATGCTTCAGTGAGACTTAATGCAGATGAAAAGAGCATAACACGTCCCACAACACCTCTCTTCCATTCTGAACCTGCACTCCAACACCAAATTAGTGAATTCTTGGATGCGCCCCTTTTGTGCACTTGAGCGTACGTGGTGCAGAATAAATCAGACATTAGTGTAGCGAACGGCGCGAGCTTATTTATTTTAACAGTTCCTGCTTGAGACTGCGTAAATGTATTCAATCTGTAAAAGCACAGGACTGGAAACGGCAAACAAAGTCAAACCACAACTCACAACATTATGTAAGCACCTCGGACCCTCGAGTGGTAAATGAACAGAAATTCAACAAATTCATCAGTACATTCAGTTTGTTTTTCTAGTAAAAACATCTTTAAAAATGCTTAAAATAATATTGCCATAAGGTATTAAAGTAGTATTGTGTTAAAATTCAAGCTAAGCTATGAGCATTATGCATAGTGATGACCCTGAGGGTATACACACTGGCAAAAAATCTCTTTCAAACACAAATCTAATCAGTATCCTCAAAGTGTTTTCTATACAAAACATCTAAACATTCTTGAAAGTAGCATATATTTAGATAATGAAATAAAACTCTGAGCTAAAATACAAGCACAGCTTTGACCCCTAGGTTAAATGTAAAGAGCAAAAGCCTTTGTTGCTTCAATTTCTTACACCCCTAGGTTGAAATCAAGTCAGAATTGTATTATTATTATTATTTTTCTTTCAGTATCTCTGGCAACATACAATCTACACATTTATAAACACACCATCACTACTGTCTGGCACTTAAAAACGACTCCGTGTCTATTCTCTGACACACGGTTCAATATCCTACAGTGTGTCAGAGTCACTCCTGCGGAGCAGACAGTGTTAAACACTTCCAACACGCTCTTTCTTTGGGAACGTCACTCTACTCTTTCAGCTGTCCTCGTGTGATGTCTGTTCATACACAGATCTGTCCCAGACAGATGACGGAGTTGGAAAAGCATGCAAAAAACACCAGAAAAAAAAACTGTTTTTTATTATATTACTATTATTAAATGATCCATAATTATATTATCTATAAAAAGTAATATTTCAGTATATATATATATGCAGTTTAATGTTTTTAGAAAGAGCCAACAGAGACAGAATAGGCTTAAAAAAAAACACACACACACACACACACAGCGTAGAGCTCTGACTGATGGCTCAAGTCAAATCAAATAAGCTGAGCTGTTCTCATATGCAGCAGCATTCAGCATAATTCTAGCAGAGACCCAGAAAGAGCGAGAACACCAGCGTTTAAGCAGAATTTCGATCCCAGCATGTGGCAGCCTGGAAATATACATAATCTAGCGAATTCTCCTGATCTGAGAGCAGAGCAGTTGCTCTTTCCTCCTCGTTCTTTGTTCTTTTTAATGTATTCCCTCCTGTTGGTTTACAGGCTCAGCGTCACCCTATCCGGTGACCTTTTTCCTCTGTTTTCAATCATGGTGTGTCTAAAGCCACACTCCTCTGGGGCATCGCTGGGTCGTGAGCGGCTTACTAACATGCAGTTCACGACACAGCCACTCGATGGTGATATACACACAGAATTCTCAAGGATCCTTGGGTAACTAAGATCTACTTGCATATGCTACCATTAAACACAAATTTAGAGCCTCGGTATCAGTCACATTTAACTACACTCCACTCAAGCAGGATTTCTAATGGAAACTAATCAGCTAGACTGCTGGAGAAACTACATGTAAGAAACAGAAAAGAGACAGGGAAAGCTTTGATGGCTATTTTACCCTTTTAAACTTAATACATTTGAAATAATAATGCCTGGTGTGTCTATATATATATATATATATATATATATATATATATATATATATATATATATATATATATATATATATATATATATATAGATAGATAGATAGATAGATAGATAGATAGATAGATAGATAGATAGATCCCAAACAGTAATATATAACATATATTAATAATATATAAATTGAACAGCTAGACTGATTTAGAAAAGTAAAAAGACAAGAGCTTTATTAGCTTTTTTGATAATCCATACATTTGAAATAATATTACATTATAATTATATATGAATATTTTAATTATTTTAAAAAGAAAAAAAAATCTATTATATTTATAAGTTAATAAATGAATTCCTCAACAAAAAAAAAATCCCTATAATATATTTAGAAACTAAACAGCTAGACTGTTTAGGCCTTACATGTGAGAAACAGAGTAGAGAGGCAATTAGAGCAAGAAAAGCAGGCAAAGGGTAATGATGGGTCGGGGTCATTGTCATTGTCAATATGCAAACTAAACAAGACTTTTCCTGTAGCAAGGTCCGTCCTGCTTATCCACGGACAAACAGCAAAGTCAGGGTCACACCACCACATACAAACATACTGCAGGGACTTACAATATACACTCTTTCTATATTCCTATTTTTATAATATATAGGGACTGGCTACAAATTGCACATCATCACTATCATGTGTCATCGCCACTGAAGAGACAAAAGCATCATTTGGGAGGCTAATTCAATAAACCTGACAGATTTAATGCAGCTATGATTTGTTCAGCTAAAAGAAGAATGTAGGGCTGCGGTAATTATTTTAATCGTAAAATCGTTTTCCTAAACAGTCGCTATGGTAGTGTATTTGTTTGTGTGTATTTTTGTGCCCAAATGGCTGAAGTCGGATGCGGGTGTTATCCATTAATATCAGCACCAGTTCTCTGCTGTATCGTAAATCTGACTGTGAGGGAATCTGGGGAAATCTGAGTCTCTCTGCAAAGCGTCATTTGAAATTTATGAGCAATTTCCTCAGTCACAAAAACAAACACCTGGAGGGAAGCAGTGCGGCAGAGTCACAACTCACCACAAAACACCCTCGCTCTACATCACTCAACCTCATACTGCTTCACTTCATCATTACAGTGCACAAATCATGTTAAAGACAATTACCAGAACAGGTACAGTTAAGTAGGCCCTATGACTTCTACGATGCAGCAAAGGTGCAATCCAGTCATAAAACTGGAATTTACTGTATGACACATAATTTGCCAAATTTGATATAGACAGATATATCAAAAATGTACAATCAAAATGTGATATTGATTACGGTCTATGAATATTAAGTCACAAAAATACAATTTAAAAAAGAATCCTGCATGTTCTGCGTGTCTGTGTGAATGAATGGCACAGACACGCACTTTCATTTACTACACATACCAAAGCTTGCATGTTTTCAGCCTCTGCCACCTTAATATATGTGTACATGAACACATTAATATAATCTCTAGAGCTGCCCTGGAGTCACTTTATGAGCGTTTTACTATTTCTTTTGAGTAAAACTATCATCATATATGCAAACAGAAACTTAAAAGTTCTTCACAGCAACCCCTCAAAATAAAAGCTTGGTTTAACTTGAAGAAACTGTGACAGAAAAATTTTACTTAATGTAATGATAGTGCTACTTCTGCTAATTAAGTTATTACTGATTTTTGTTTTTATTTTTTAAAGAAAATGTACCAGAATAGGCCAATATGTAGCAGAATAATGTAAATGCACAGTATTTCAGAAAAAAAAGAAAAGAAAAAAAATATATATATTTGTCAGAAAATCAATTAAAATGGGATGCTTTTTATTGTCAAAATTTAATGAAACCATTAAAATGAAAAAAGAGAAGAATATTGTATGTTTCATTATTTCAGTTAATAATTTCATTTAACCATTAAAACAGTCTAGTGTAGAAAATTAAAAACAGAAGAAAATGGAATTTGGGGAAAAATAAGTGAATGATAGTTGGAATGCTAGCCCAATTCCACGTACCTAAATATGGTTCGGGTCTCTACTTCAATATAAATCTATGGAACTATAACATACACTTTACTGTCCACCACTGTGTAAAACATTCTTCCAAAGTGGAATACTTCGGGTTAAATGTTTGTTCAGATCTCTAACCACAGGTATGAGCAATTATAACAGTGCTGACTGTCTTAGCAAACACCTCTAATTAAAATCTATTAATACATGCTGTACTCCTCTTCAGGGAGCATAATCTTATTTAGCAACTTAATGTGTTTGGGTAGCACTTCACTAGCAACATGATTTAGTAGTTCAACATGGATCACCTGAAGCCCATCTTATTTCTCAGAGATCTGTCATGGTAATTGCCATTATTGCAATTTATGCAGATTATTGCTGATTGAGTCACTTCGGTTCAAAACCTGCTTAGAAAATCAATGCAGATGTAAATCTATTGACCTCTTTCACTGTGTTATCCACCATGTCAACTCAAACGCCAATCCTCGTAAAATCTTCAGCTGTTCCAAACCCCATGACGATATCAGGCCATAAGGTGCGTCATACGAGGACATGCTTCTACCACTGAAACACAATCAATCCCAGAGCCCATCTGCATGTAAAATCCCTGCTGGGATAATTCATGTCTGTGAGGAAGACTGTGATTAGATTAAGAAGAAGCTGTTTAATGATGTGTATAGTTCTGAATTGTCACTGGGTTTGGAAATGGCTGAGGGCCATTCGGTCCTTCAGTGCGTCATGCTCAAGATAAAGGTCAGTCAGTCACATGAAACAAAACATGAACTGGTGGATCATAAATAAATAAATAAAGACATACATATACATACATACATGCATATAATTTGAATTAAAAATATATATTTTTTTCTTTTACATTGTCTTTACTGACACTTTTGATAAATGTATTGCATCTCTGCTAAATAAAATTGTTAATTTCTTTCAATAATAATAAAAAATGCACTGACCCCAGTTGTTTGAACTGTAGCATATACAGAAATCCCAGCTACTGTATCTCTCAGAACTAATTCAGTTTTCCAAGTTCAAACACACACACACACACACACGCACACCAAAATGAGTGACGTCTCTAATCAGACCTCTACACATCCTCACAAAGACCGAAGCCCGAAATTTAAGGGATTTTGGGAATGTTCTTAAAACAAGAGAATATCCATCCATACATCTTTTCTTTTTGTCAGCTGCTCTCGTTCTGTCTCTGTAGGTTTAACAAAGTCGCTCACCTCAGGCTTGTCTGGATATGTAATAACAGCATGTCTGAAAACGTTTCTGTACTGCAGGGCAGAAATCTCTCTCCATCCATCCCTCTCTCTCTCTCTCTCTCTCTTTCTGGCAGTCCCAGCTCAAGCCCTGAGCTAATTAGGATGTGCTGATTGATTAGGCTGCAATAATTAGCTTTTGAGATGTAAATGAAGCTCCCATTGGTCTAAAATTGATTAGCCACTGTCTGTCCCCGGGGACGAGGCGGCGCAGCATTCCGGATTGAGAGCCACCGCTTGCGTCCATCTCTCTCACTCAGACTCAGACTCTCAATGTTTGTAATCAAATACGATAATGGACTTCAGTGAAGTGCTGTAAAAAGAAAACTATCGATGTCTAAACAACTAGAAGTTTCTCTCCACTCTGAAGTGACACGATGGTACAGCCTAAGAAATATAGTGGAGATATTTGCATAAATGTAAATATCTTGTCAAGAAGCCATATACAAATAAAACTGTCATAGAAATCTGACATATTGCATTAAGATATGCCTCTGAGAGAGATGCGGAGAGTACAATGAGAGAGCGTCTGCTGCTTTCCTGTTCGGAGAGGAAAGGCTTTTTTTGAGTTCTCCTGAGGAAGGAACAGGCACTGCTTCCACTCAGCCAACCTCTGACTCCAAACCTGAGCGCATGACTGTGACTTTTATTTTCATGTCTCTCTGGATTGAAGCCTGAACATACACTCAGTATAACAATACTGCAATGGGCAGAATTCCCTTTACTGATTATCCGGTCAGAGATGAGAAAAGTAGTGTTGTGAATGCTGTTCAAAACCTGATACTCTGTTTAAATCTAAGGCAGGGGCATAATGTATTCTTTAAGGATTCAAATTTGAACTTTTGCCCTACTGTGATTACAAGACATTTGTTGCTTATCTGGCATCTATTTCAGCCCACTAAGGCTGGGGGGTATATCAAGTTTGTAAGATATATCAATATTTTCTTTATAAGCGACTTGGTATGAGGCAATGGAGCATCACAGTCCCGCCCACCGCTGGTGCCGGAAGTAAAAATTCAATGCAATTTCTGCATTGACATTTGGGGTATAAGCCATAAAAACGTAACCATACATGGTAGACTTAAAACCAGCTACGGCTGTACTAAGCGATAGTATATGCTCATAAAAACGCAAAAGGATCATGGGGCACTAACCTTGTTTTGATATAAATGCCTTTTATTTGCGATGTCTTGGCTAAGTACTTCATTACCAACAATCCTGAACAAATCCACAATCCCACAGTGATGCATCTGATTGGTGGAGGTCGTGTAACCGCCTGGTTAAACCCCACGAGGGTCCGTGAAGACTGAAGATCATTAATAAAAAAATAAAATAAAATTAAAACCTGTGTTGCTTTTTTGCACGGTATCAGTGCAATCATGATCTCCTTGGCTGCCTCGAAAGTTTTGCAGGGAGGTTGGTAACTTAGCTAGGCTACTAGCCTTCATATGATATGAGTCATATCAAGCATTTTATAATGCCACTGTCAAAACAATATTTAGCCAAAGCATACCTTTTTGTGCATTTACTTAACATTTGTGTAATGGCAACGACATGTGTTGACGACTGAGCGGTGATTGCAGTCAGGTACAAAGCACTGCACCATGTTGCTGACGTTATTGTTAACAACTTTCACACACGCACACAATATATAAAATACACGATACCTATATAAAACATTATTTACACGATTGTAAATTCACTACATTCACTATATAAAATAAAATTCACTGGAGGAAAAAGTTCGCGCGAGCAGCCATCATCAGATTTGGAAGTCACTCAAAAGGCTCGTTCGCGCCGGTTGTGGCTTCAGTCGAATTCAATGAGGCATGGTGGTTTATGGGATGAGTAGTTCCTGCGCTCAAAATGAAAATATGTACAGTCTTGTACCTTTGACTTTTTTTGGATTTTCTCTTAATTTTTTCACTCGAAATGATATGTTATATGCTTATGAGTTCAGCCGTAGCTGGTTATCCTCACACATGCTCTAAAACTCTTTAGATAAGGATTTTTCCGAAAGTCAATGGGAGAAATGAATGGGAAATTTACTTCTGGCACCAGAGCTCTCTCGGGCTGTGGGCGGGACTGTGATGCTCTATAACGTTTATATCAATATACAGTAGTTTGATACGAGCACATCTGAAAATACAGCGGTGGACACAGACTGAGTTCCTGTGGAATAATCCAATTTGTTCTAAACGTGTGACAAGCTTCATATTAAAGCTGCAGTCGGTAACTTTTGACGCTCTAGCGGTTAATAAACAGAACTGCTTGCATCTTGCGGAAGAACATTGTAGCCGGATCTACTTCTCTCTGTTTAAGTCTATGAAGAATCACAAAGGTACTGGGTTACTCTGCCGCGGTACCCCCGAAGCTATCTAAAATAGTCTGAATATAAACACTTATTATAGGTTTCGCATATTAGTTTAAGCGGCCTGTCCCGTCATACGCTTTGACAGAAAGGCTGCATGGGCCGCTGACAGAGACGCTAGGTTACTTGCGCTGTTTAATGTGTTTGAGAAGTGCTATATTCCTGAATGCATAACAGGTATACTCTCCATCTGAAAAAAAAAAAATATTTTTTTAATCTATTTTTTATGATAGCACTGACTGTAAAGTGACTGTAGTGGGGTAATCAAAATAGCCTTAGAAAACTCCTCATGTTGGTTGTATTGATGGAAGTTAGAGGGAGAGGGGGAGTTTTCAGGAGTGATGATATTACTGTGCCGAGGTCGAAGTGCTGCGAAGTAGTCTTCCACAATACATTATAGTTAGCATTTATAATCGCTTAGAAAATTGGCACGTTTCTAAATTCATCCCTGTTTGGATCCTAAGGAATGAATGGTGCTAAGCTAAACGCTAACATAGTGGCGCCGCACGCTACAGCGATTGAGTGCACGCACTGAGATGGGAGAGGTATGTATCAACTCGTCTAAGTTGAGGGAAGAACTTAGTGGAATATTGAAAAACGGTGGCATTTTCCTTTAACTTATGCACTGTGAGCCATGCATACAGCACCGGGCATGACCGATTTTCTGGTACACAAAAAGTACTTTAAAGGAATTCCTTAGTTTATTGCCGTTACTGTGGCAGTAAACAACAGCACAGCTTAATCCTCCGCATAGTTTTATATTATAATGAAAACTTTTAAATTAATTCAGACTTTTTTACCATGGATTTCTCTGGAGAACGGCTGTAGGTGTCAATCAAGATGGCGGATAGCAGTGGCAGTACGTAATATCTGCATTCTAATTGGTTAGATCTCCTGCCAATCCATCTCCCTGCGAATGTACCGTGTTTTATCCCATGGCAGAAACAAGCTTCCATAAAAATGCCATATGGCAACAGAAAAGTGGAATATTCCTCACTTTAAGCCTCCAAAAAAACAACTGTGGAAAAATATATTGCGTGTCTCTAGGTTCACAATGAATTCACTCACTATTGGCAGGTGTGGCAAAATATTCACTGTGGACCCTGGATACACTGCAACCCTCGGTCTGTTTCCTGAGCACCTGGTCTTGATAAATGTTGGCTGGTGTATGGTGTTTTAGTCAGCGCTGCGATTTGTTTGAACAGGTTGGGTGTATTAATATTTTTACCCCAGTGACTGATGATGCAGGTGCTCTACTGGCCGAACACAATGAAGTCAATAACAGCTCACAGCTGTGCTGCAAACTCCTCAACCTCTGGCTCAGAGCAATGACATGAGAGAGTGACAAGTTAAGACAGATTAACTGTAGGATACGCACGTACACACCCATGACATGCACACAAACACACAGAATTCTGGGAAAACTTCTGTATCTAGGGCTCATACACATTCACACTGACCCATGTTGCATCAGACCAGTGGAATGTTTTGAATGGAAGCGACTTTGAGTTCAGCTCAATGTAAACGTCCTGCTGACTGTCAAATATGCCCGAGCTGTTAAGTCGTCTTTCCGAACCGCTTTCGCCACAGGGATCAGGATTCACAATCTTCAAACAAATGCACACTACACAGAGTTTAAAGTCACGACAATTTTTTTTTTAACAAAATAAACCATGCTTCAATTGTCTTACACACAACTAAACACAGCAGGAATCTCATTATGGTTTGAATAGCGATGTCTAAGCGGTTGGAATTTTGGCTCACTGGACTTTTCTTTTCTTTTCCTCAAAAAGATCTGCAGTATTTAAAAAGTGGTTCACCCTCTGCCAACATAATATCGAAAACCAACTTTTTTTATATATAAAAAAAAGAAACTATAAAAAGAAATATTAGCATATTAATTTTAAAAAAGGGTCAATTTAGGGTTATGCTTTCAACATTGATAATAAGAAATGCTTCTTAAGCATCATATCAGAATAATCTCTGAATGATAATTCGACACAGATGACTGAAGTGATGTACAGGAATAAATTACATTTTAAAATATTAAAATAGAAAACAATACGTTTACAGTATTACTGTTTTTACTGTATTTTTGATAAAATATGTGTAGCCTTCGTCAGCATAGGAGACTTCTTTGAAAAAACAAACAAAAATGTGTATATATCTTTTTCATAATACATTAAATACTATATATATATATATATATATATATATATATATATATATATATATATATACACATGTTCTAAAATTTACTAATTTTATGTATAAAAAAACATAATTAATCTAGCTAAACAGCTTCATCAGCTCATGAAGAACTTTAATTAGGTAGGTGCATTAATTCTGAATGGTGGCCCACAGGTGTGCGAGAGAAAGAGAGTCGGAGGCTGTTGTTTTGTGGCCTGTAAGACTCAGCGGTCGTCCTCCTGCTGGGTTCTTATTAGAGACAAGGTACATGAGATTCTGCTGCTTCATGCTGATATGAACTGCAGGTACTCCTGATAATTGGCGGCGCTAGTTGAGGACATGCCACACTCTTATCCGATATGGGAAAAACACTGTTTTACCTCCGCCACGGAGAAGAGCTATCACGTCATTTAAATCGGAGGAGAGGGACATAACAAGATAAAATAATGAACTTAGATGTCACGTCTTATATAACACACATTTTTAGCCACAAATTATGCACAAACACACACAAGAAATGCTCAAATCTTAGTGACCTGCCACAAAACCTGCTAAACAACATCATTTGGTTTTATAGCTGTTCCAAACTAGGCAGTTAATAATCTCGTATCTATCTGTCATGGATAAAAATGTCAAAACATCCCAGAATGCAATGTGTTGACAAAAACGTCAATTATATATACAAGTATATTTCATTGCAGATATATTTGTGTGCTGTGCAGAACTCTACTTGAAATTCTACTGTAAATGTCACACTAAAAAGTTACCATGAACACTTTTTTTGTGAACATGCTGCTTTAGATATATGCGGTCTGTGTGGCCTCACACATTAAACTAGTCTACTAAATTAAACTAGATATCATCAATATCAGGAAGGCAATTTGCACATCCTCAAGTAATGCAGAGGTCAGACAGATTTGGCCGCAATATCGAAAAGATACTATGTCTATTTTTGAAGCAATTGATCGAACATTTTTGGAAGACATAGTGCAGCACCTAAAATCGTCAACCTGCTATCTTGACACAATTCCTTTTAAAAAGTGTGCTTAACTGTTTAAAAGCAGATCTCTTATAAGTGGTGAACACCTTACTTCTTTTGGGACATTTCCAAACTCCCTGAAAACAGCAGTTGTTAAGCCCCTCCTGAAAAAGAGTAATCTTGATAAAAACATTTTGAGCAATTATAGACCAATATCTAATCTTCCTTTTATAGGCAAAATTATAGAAAAGGTAGTTTTTAATCAGCTGAATAAATACTTAAACTCAAATGGATACCTGGACAATTTTCAATCTGGTTTCCGACTGCATCACAGCACAGAGACAGCACTCATTAAGATAATAAATTATATTCACTTAAATTGTGACTCTGGCAAAATATCGGTGCTGGTATTGCTAGATCTCAGTGCTGCGTTTGACACTGTCGATCATAACATACTACTAGAGAGACTGGAAAACTGGTTTGGGGTTTCTGGGATGGTGCTCAAATGGTTCAGGTCATATTTAGAAGGGAGAGGCTATTATCTGAGTCTAAGAGAGCATAAGTCTAAGTGGACATCCATGACATGTGGGGTCCCACAAGGCTCAATTCTTGCACCGCTCTTGTTTAGCCTGTATATGCTTCCACTAAGTCAAATAAAAAGAAATAACTAAATTGCCTATCACTGCTATGCTGATGATACCCAGATTTACCTAGCCTTATCTCCAAATGACTACAGCCCCATTGACTCCCTCTGCCAATGCATTGATGAAATTAATAGTTGGATGTGCCAGAACTTTCTTCAGTTAAACAAGGAAAAAATTGAAGTCATTGCATTTGGAAACAAAGATGAAGTTTTCAAGGTGAATGCCTACCTTGACTCTAGGGGTCAAACATCTAAAAATCAAGTCAGGAATTTTGGTGCGATTCTGGAGAAAGACCTTAGTTTCAGTAGTCATGTCACTAAATCAGCATACTATCATTTAAAAACATTGCAAGGATTAGATTTTTTTGTTTCCAGCCAAGACCTGAAGAAACTTGTTCATGCCTTTATTACCAGCAGGGTGGACTATTGTAATGGTCTCCTCACCGGCCTTCCCAAAAAGACGATTAGACAGCTGCAGCTCATCCAGAACGCCGCTGCCAGGATTCTGACTAGAACCAGAAAATCTAAGCATATCACATCAGTCCTCAGGTCCTAACACTGGCTTCCAGTTACATTCAGGATTGATTTTAAAGTACTTTTACTTGTCTATAAGTCACTCAATGACCTAGGACTGAAATACATTGCAGATATGTTCACTGAATATAAACCTAACAGACCACTCAGATAATTAGGATCGAGTCAGTTAGAAATACCAATGGTTCACACAAAACAAGGGGAGTCCGCTTTTAGCTACTATGCTGCCCGCAGTTGGAATCAGCTTCCAGAAGAGATCAGATGTGCTAAAACACTAGTCACATTTAAATCTAGACTCAAAACCCATCTGTTTAGCTGTGCATTTGTTGAATGACCACTGTGCGTTGTCCCAACTGTTTGCACTGTATTTTACATATTCACTGTATTTTATGTCAAATCATTTTCTATTTCTACTTGTTATAAATTCATTTTAAATAAATACATTTTTAAATCATTTCCAAAGTTTTAAAATTGCTTGTTTTATTTATGTTCTTCATTATTATTTATATCTCTTAATATGAAACTACTGTTGTAATGCTCAGTATCTGAAACCAACCAATACATTCATTAACCATCTTAGTTACCCTAAGTTTAAAAGGTTTTTAAAGCAGTCTAAAGCCTTAAGAGCAGTCTTAAGAAAAAGAGAACGTTAAAAAATAAAAAAAAGGTTGTAGTTAAATAGAATTGCATTATCGCTTTGTGAATCCAGACCCTGGTGCTTAAAGGAATAGTTCAACCAAAAACATGAATTTTCTGAAAATTAATGCAGTTTCAGAGTTAATTTTTTACTGGAGAAAGCAAAAGTATGCATAAAGGGTTTATATTTTAGCTGGAAGCGATTATTTGAAGTTAAAAACTTCTTGATGTATTTGTTTATTACAAACACAGCTTTTTATTTCACAAGGCAGTAACTCAAGTCGTGTTATGGATTATTGTGATGAATTCTTTTTCTGACGGCACCTATTCACTGCAGAAGGTAAATTGGTAAGCAAGTGATGTAATGCTAAATTTCTCCAATTCCTCATTGTTGGGTGAACTATTCCTTTAAAATAAGATAATTTGTCTTCCACTTGGGGCAGCAGAGGTCTTTGTGCAGGACCATGACCTGACTATGGCTATACTCTTGTGCAGACAACTGACAATATCAATATCAAGCACATAAACACAGAATTTGACTGACAGCTAACAGGGCTCTACACACAATCTATCACAGCGCTGCAGCATATTAAGAGGACATATCGATGTGTGCCACCTTATTCCACAGACCTGACAGCTGTCATGGATATCCATCCCTTAAAATACCCATCTTCCTCCCCGCATTCATCTCAATCAGACAAGCGCTCGGCCCCTCGACTCACTGACTGACAGTCACAAAGTTAAAAGCCCTTATACACTACAGACAAAAAGCCAACAGCGTACAGCCGAGTTCCTCATCTCTCTGTTTACATCTTCTAAACACTCCTCACAGAGCCCATTGACTCCGCTTCGAGAAGCGTGCACGTGACGCCTCTGAAAGGAGAAGGTTGACTCACTTCTAGAAATCTGTCTATTTTCACACTGAAAAGAAAAGAGCTCCCTACGACGTGCGCTTCAAACGCAGCCAAGTTTGGCCACAAAAGACCCTAATTTGGAAGGAACTTGAGAGCCAATGGAGCTTGAGAGCATTCCATCGAACCCGACACTTGGCATCAAACCCGGTCTGGTCTGAAAGTGTGAATGAAGGCTGACACTCTGTGGCATCTCCGTGAGAGAGCTATAGATGACAGGCCATTTGAGTGACAGGCCTCTTTTAAGAAATCACTCGCTATTGAGATGCGGACACAGAAAGTGGAGACGTCTCATTGTAACAATGACTGCTGATGAGGTTCCCACAGGTCTACTGCCACACACACACACACAGAGCTCCATTTTAGGTCGTCATTTTGTCTCTATCAATACATTTTGGCTTTGTTTCTTCTTCATATGAATCTTCTCTTACCTGCAACTCCCCTGAGCATAGAGTGAGTCATGAGGCCGGTTCTATCTCGAGCGGTGCAATCATTCTCCATCGCAGCAGAACTCTCATGATGTACTGATGTAAGATAAACCTCCATAGAATATGTGTGCCGATGGTGCCGTGCACAAACACCCAGGCATGCACGCTCACATCTGCTCGGTGCCTCATGGGCCGTGCCTTCCACAGGCAGTCGGTGTGCGGCTGTGAATTAGTCCTGCCACTAAAAAGCTGGGCTGTCATTTATAATGTGCTCAGACGTCTTCCGCTCACATCTCCTCTGAGTCACTCTGAACTCTGTCTGTTAGCACTCACAAACAAAACTAGAGATAAGACAGAAATGGGTGGTTGAAAAACTGCTGACTGAAATTTCATCTTTGATTTCGTGAAGACATAATGCAGACGTTCAAAAACAAGCGCCCACGTAACGCACAAAAGGGCGATTCTTACAAATACTGTCGAGATGTGTCATTTCACCACAGAATCAAAAACAAGATATTCCTTTTTGCATGACAAAACTAAAAGCAAATTTTCTATGCTAATTCAAAATGTGTTAACACTTGACTTAAATTGTATAATCCATTATAAAAGGTTATTAAAGGGTATAATGTATAATAATTATTCAGAATGTGCATTGTAATAAATTATATCTTGTTGTAAATAATTATTACCAAATTTAAAATGAATGGTGTAACAATTAACTGATAAGTGTTATAATATATTTACTGTTGTTACAATTAATTATTAGACTGTACGTTGTGTTCACATGATCAAACTTCGTACGCAATTAACAAAGCTGACCTCTACTATTACTATAACAAAAATAACAATAATAATTATTATTATTTATAATTATTAATATAATTCTATAAAACTTTCAGCACTTTACAAAGAATAAACATTACATCTAAATTCAAACACATTTACATATACTGCAAATTGGGGTCTGAAGATTTTTTTTTTCTCTTTTATTCAGCAATTATTTTTTATTCCTTAATTCATCAAAAGTGACAACAAAAATATTTATAATTTTACAAAATATGTCTATTTTAAAGCAAAATGATTTCTGAGGGATTATGTGACACAAGACTTGAGTAATGACTGCTGAAAATTCAGCTTTGCATCACAGGACTAAAATAAGTAAAACAATTTTTTTTATATTAAATGGTAATTATATTTCTCAGTGTAACTGTATTTTTAATTACAACCTCTGTGAGCATAAGAAAAATTTTCAAAAACATGAAAAAAAAAAACTTACTGACACTTTTGGTATTAATAGATGATATATCTTGTAGTTAGCTTTATTTTTTTTTATGTATTTTAATGTTTATGTACAATAATATGCATATTTGATTGTGTTTGAAATATGACTCAAACATATCTTTGACAAATATACCCACAAATACTTCCTACAGAACACAATCTTTAGTTTATTAGGCTCATTTGACCTGACCCTCTTTCTGACACACTCATGTCCTCACATTAAGTTAATTAAATACGACACCACAAAGATGTCGTTCTAATGAAAAAAGTATTATTACAGGAACAAATATTGGCACTGTCTATTACTAGCAAACATGCACACAACTGCAAGCCTTTGAAGTGTCACCAGGAGAAAGGAACAGAGTACAACAGAAAAGAGAAAATCCACAATGTCAGTGAGAGACAGAGACCGAGAGAAAGAGGGAGAGAGAATTTCAATTAGCTTTTCTAATACCAACATAGAGGCTGGGCTGGCAGCACAAATGATTTATCAAAGTTATTGCTTCTCTTAATGAGAAAACATGTCACACGCCCGGCTTTGTAGAATGATAAGCTAAAACCAAACAGAGGGAGGAAAAAAGACCCTTTTTTCTAGAAGGGTAAACACACACACACACAGTTGGAGGCAGACACACTATTGGCGTAATAACAAAGCCCTTCTTCTCAAAGTGGAGGTACATTTCAGGCCTGTGCACTTCACTCAGCAATAATTTCATAATACCAAATCCATAATTAGAATATTAATTGCACTCTACATATCGTCGTTTCTGGGTTTGTACGTTTTTTTCTAATAATCTGCCAATGGAGAGTGTGAACTCTGTGCCTGTGTTACCCCGTCTGAGTCTGTTCCTGCAGTGTGGGAGGGTTTCGTGGCTGGCAGAAGCACAAAGCTGTGATATAACTGAGACAAAGCGTTGTGTGAACTTCACCGTAGTACCAACCTAGTACTACGGTGAAGAAGATGCCACATTTTCACATTCACAGTGACTGCTACATCCATGCAAAATATTGACTGAGACACCTTGCCCGTACAGACCCCTTTAATATCATAAACAGCAATAATGAGACTAATATATATATATATATATATATATATATATATATATATATATATGCTTGTCGGAAGAATAATGTTTTTATTAGTGCTGTCAAATGATTAATTATATTAATTATATATTAATCACATCCAAAAGAACAGTTTTGTTTACGTGATACTGTATATATGTGTGTACTCTATATTTTTATCATGTATACATACACACACATACAGTATATATTTTGAAAACATTTACGTGTGTATATATATATATATATATATATATATATATATATATATATATATATATATATATATATATATATATATACACACTCATAAATCATATCATATACAAATATATTTCATATATAAACGTAACATTTTTCTTAAATATATACATGCATGTGAGGATTTTGGTGCGTCTCTGCATTGCTGATGTCACTTCCTCCTCAGAGGACGAAAGGTAACAGAGTTCCTGCTCATTCTCATATTTCCAGGATCACACACATTTCAGCCATACCTGTGAATACATGCGCAGTGACACAGCAGGAGGGACGGAGCAATTTCCACCCGGGACCCTGCTGTCAGATCTGGTGTGTGTGTGTGTGTGTGTGTGTGTGCATAGAAAAAAATCAGCTTGTTGCTGTATGACTCATGCGACACAATATATCCCACTGATCACGGAATAAAACTAAAAAACTCTTTGAATCTGCAGCGGATATTCACATCATTCCACCGCGGAGAGGACGGGGTGACTTCAGAGGAGAAAATCAAAAAAAAGAGAGAGTTGAAAGTTTCGAAACACTGAAAGAACCTTGTCACGGGTGCCGGAGGGAGTTCTGTTCAAAAAGAAGATCTGGTGTCTGTCAGAGCACATGTAAGGGCCAGGAAGATGGGAACAAATACTGAGCGGCAACAAATCAAAATCACAAACGTAGACGCTTGTGCGCTTCAAAGGAGGGTGGGTTCCCGTTGGCTGGAGCGGGACTGTCTTTAAAAGACGTCGTCGCGTCAGCGGCACATTGACACTGACTGACATTTTTAACTTCTGCTGCCGCTCATGAGAGTGCTTATCCCAGCTGTGACCCACATACTGTACTTAATCCCACCACTACAATACAGACAACACTTAACCACAAGATCTGCTTTCACTCGCACAAAAACACTGGCCTTTTGGGGGAAAAGAGAGGAAGCGAAAGGAGAGGAATAAGGTTGTGTGAATAAGGACATCCATAATGATTGATCCTCATTTTCATAAAAAGGAGATGTGTTTGCGCTGAAAATAATAAAATTTACTTCATTTAAATAGATCTCAGTGTTATTTCAGTGCATTTAATGCCTGATTAAACTAGATTATGGGTGGTTAGTGAATAAGACAGGTTTTTGTGTCGAAATACCACACGCACAAGTGGTTGTTTTGTGAATTCCCCCACAGTGTTTCCACATGACAGCAGTTATGTCAAAGGGGGATGAGAGTTTCCTTCTCTAGATGCCCAGTGGTGACCTCCGCACTCCTGAATAAGAGAGAGAGAGAAAGAGAGAGAGAGAGAAAAGAAAACTTTTTGTGGTGGAGAGTGAAAGCCCCAGTGGGAGGCTCGGCACTTTTTTCTCTTTTTCCTTCCTCCCCTCACTGCTGTCTGCTCCTATGGCAAAGAAAACACCACTGAATGACCTCACCACAAAAAATGCTACACATTAGTACAGCACGTTGACAAAAACAGCGGAAACTACAGCATAGAGATGATATCTTATCACACCACAGGCCTTTCATACACAGTGGTGCCCAAAATTATTAGAAGACTAGTATTTTCAGCAGCTAAAAATGGTTGAAGCCAGTTATTTCTATCTTTTGCTGTGGTGTGGTAGTAGGACATATCAGTTTACGTTACCAAACATTAATTTTGCCATTAATTGTAATGATCCAGTGAGATTTTTGATTGTGCAAGGAGTCTGGCAGCAGCCAGTGCATCACACAGAGATCTGATCTCATCATCATCATCATCATCCAGTCTGTCTGGAATAACATGAAGAAACAGAACAAACTGAGAAGAACTGTGGCAACGTCTCCAAGATGCTTCAAGAGACCTTCCTGCAAAGCTAAAGTACAGGTGCATCTCAATACATTAATTAGAATGTCGTGGAAAAGTTCGACATTCATATGACCCATTGAAAAGTTTCCTATGAACCTACATAGGACAAGCCATTTGGAAATACATAACAAATTTAGGCTGATTCCCTTAGCCCTATATTGAAAAAGCGAGGGTTGGTTGGTTGGTTGGTCGGTTGGTTTATGGCTTTAACAATAAATGTAGGAACAATGGTATTTGGACAAAAAGTACTGTTAACATGGTAAATTACTAAAAGGAAATCCAGGCTCATACAGCCTACCATTCTCTTCACTTAATCTCTTGTTCCTTGTCCTCTCTGGCTGTAAAACAGGCCGAGGAGCAAGCCACATTTTTAATTTGCCACGAGGGAATTGTGTAAACTCTTGGGCCTCCGTGCAGTAAAACCCTTCAGCACTTTAAAACTTCACACCCCTCTGTCTCACCCTCCATCTCTCCCGCTCTTCGAGCTGAAGTTTGGCTCTGAACCCCAGCACAGCTGCAGGGCAAAGTCCTGTCTACTCGGAGCACACTCTCGCCAGTGTGCCATGCATTAAGATCTATGTGTGTGAAGTTATGCCTGCCAGTTTTGCTTAACATTTTATCACTTATCATGTGGAAACACGCCGTCTCTTTTTCGCACCAGATTAAAAAAAGCCTGTCCCAGCTGTAGGACACTGCACGCTTCTGTCACCTCAAGGGATGCCTTTTTTCTTTGACTTTTCTGTCACTGGGCTGGAAAACTTCTGCCGTGATGTAGTTCAGGGAGGGCATGGCATCTTAATGAGAATTCCCTGTCGGTGGAATGGATTTGACAGACTGGAGCAAACACACACAGGGTTGAGTTTACGCTCCTGAGGCGATGTGAACCTGAGTTACTGATGTAATTAGTTGAGGTCCTCCTCCGCTGCAGGTGGGCCGCACTCTCCAGACAATTATATAATTAGTCCCGAAGAACTCGTTACTGGAGCACATTTTAATATGAATGCTGGCGTAATTGTGTCTGTAACTGTGATGCAAACTGACTTGATGATATCATCTCTGCTGCTCAGGTGCCCATAATGAAATGCATTCAAACCTAAATGTTTAAAAGAATCATATATGGCTTTAAAGAAAAAATGGAGGAGATGTCTATCCAATGCATATTGCATATTGGATACTGATTAGTCAAGAGAGAAATGCATTTTAGGGATGTCCATTAATTGCAGTACCGTATTGGTTTTCAGCCAACATTATGAGATTTTGAAACCAAAACAAAACCAAACAAACATGGAATGCAAATCACAAAACAAATGGTACTATATTCGTTGTAGACCAAGATTCTTTAAAAATACATTAAAAATCTCCATGCAATGCAAATCACAAAACTAGTTCTGCAATGACATCAAACACCAAAATATTGTGTATTTCCAAATGTGTATGGTGGGAGAGAGACTGTAGAGCGGGAAAATTTTCCTGATACAGCTCCATCTCGAGTGAGTCACCTCTTCACTGATGAAATAAACCCGACCCCGTGTTTGAGGAAAGGAAGGAGAACAGGACAAAGTCAAACACACACTCTCAACATACAAAAAAGAAAGCAGGAGACTGAATTATGTTTTATTTTTCAGTGTTTGGGATTTGCAAGTAAAATCACCTCCCTGCCAAAACAGCGTCTGAATGCATTACACGGGGATAGGTTTATCCTTCTGAATACACACAAACATATCAAAGACTCTGGGAGTGTGTGTGTGTGTGTGTGTTTGTGACAGGTTGTGTGTGACTGACAGCTGGTGAATTATCTACTGTAGACCTGTCTTGATGACAGGATTCTGATTCATGGCCTCCTGTATCCTCATGCATATGAATGTTGCTGTTGATCTGGAAAAGGATCCTCATTTATACTGCAAGGTTTTATTGAAACGGGGGGAGCGAGATGGAGAGTTTACTTGACCTTAATAACAGACAAAAGCTAGACTGCCATACAAGTGATATCAACAGATTCCACAATATGAATTAATCCTTCCAAACCTGTCAAAAATGTTATTCCGAGAAATTGATGGAGGCAGTCAATGAGCACAAAAATATGATCCACACATCAGACTTGTCATGGGCTAGTAACTTTGGTTAGCATTAAATATTAATATAGTTATTCTCCTGAGAAAAAAAAAAAAAATCTCAGCTGTTTTCAACATAACAATAATAATATATGCTTTTGAGCAGCAAATCAGAATTTTTGAATGATTTCTGAAGGATCATGTAACTGGAGTAAGGATGCAAAAAGCTCTGAAATCACAGGAATAAATTACATTTTAAAATATATTCAAATAGAAAGCAGCTATCTTTACTAGTAAAAAGATTTCATATATATATATATATATATATATATATATATATATATATAATGACCGAAAATAAATTAATGCTTTTAATGTAATTGCCAGAGTGACAAAAAATATATAAAAATAAAAAATAAAAACAATTTTAATATTTATTAATCAATATACAGTATATGTTTTTTTAGCCCTTTATAAAAGTATTTTTGGTCTTTCTGAAACTTATATCAATAATGAAGTTGGAAGAAGATATAACAAATAGGCAGCACAGCTCCTTTGAGACTATAATGCCCTTCCCTTGCCCTACTCTATCCCTCCTCCTCCAAATGCCTTCATTCTTTCCCTATTTCCCTCTGCCTCCCTCTCCATCCACACGCTCATCCTCCCACTCTCCATATCAGTAGTTGTCTATCACACTTTCTCCTTTTTGCTCACACTCCCAACCGCAGTCATCACAGATCCCCTGCTGCTCATCTCTGAGTGAGACCGGCTGCTCTGGAGGTGATGAGTCTGCAGCCAAACTTGTTTAGCCTCCAGACATTTTCAGAGCGCTAAAATACAGCTGTCAGCAGCAGCCTGCAGAGAGCCGTGCTGAAGAGATGAACATGCCCGATTAAGATTTTAATTAATCCCAAAATATTATAACTGCCTTTGAGACTGATAAGCTAAAATGGGGATTCGCAACATCAAAAATATATGCAACGACAACACACCCCTCAAATTTTCACCACATCCCTCACAAATTTCTCTCGCTTCGTCATTATTGCACTGTAGAGACATGGACAGGTGGAGTGAGAGATGATTCTTCTATCGCTCGCTCTCTCTCTTTCAAGCCTGACACTCCAGATCTTGGATTTATAAGCTTCTTATTCATTTGGTAGGAAAGATAAGCTAATCCTCAGAAAAAGAATATTTACACTGGAGAAAAGGCAGTGAAAAGAGAAACCAAAGATCTGAAGCAGACTAGGGACCAGAGACATCAGTAGTCACCATTCACTTTCATATTATGAAAAGAGCAGCTTGAACATTCCCCTAGATAACTCCAACACAGAAAGTCATACACATGAAGACGAGTAAATCATTTCTATCATTACTATTTAAAGGGACAGTTCACCCCAAAATATCATTAACATATGTTGTTTTCAAACCTGATGTTTTTTTTTCTTTTGTGAAACATAATGAAAGCTAAGGGGATCCAGAAAATAAAAACAAATAAATAATAATAATAACAATAATAATAAATAAAAAGGTAAAATTAAATAAAAATCAACTGGACCCCATTGACTGTTTATTGAAACATTAATTTAAAAACAATATTTTTTTAAAAAAAAGTTATATATAATTTTTAATAAATCACATTGTCAGAAGTAGGTAAAAAGTTTGTAGCTATACTTTAATTATTAAAAAAAAAAATTATATTAAAAAATATTTCTGGCCTCTAACTTAATATCAATAACGATAGAAGATACTTAATATCAATAATGATGGAAGGTAGAAAAAAAGATTTTTTTATTTTTTTTATTTTTTATTTTGACCATCCAATGAGTCACTTGGAGTCATACAATGACCGCTTTCTTTCTTTCTTTCTTTCTTTCAAAAAAAGGGGACTTATTTTGTCCGTACAATGAGAACAAAACACATTGGACCCATTGACAGTTTATTGAAACATTCTTAAAAATATCTACTTTTGTGTTTCACTACAGCAAAAAACTCATTCAGGTTTGTAAAGGGTGATTAAATAATGACAGAACTTTAGGATTTTAAGGTGAACTGTCTCTTTAAATCATGCACTTCATATATTCATAAAAAAACAAAAACAAAAACCTCACAGATTGACGTAAACGAGCAACATACATCTGCACTCTTCTCTAATAGCATCTTGTTTAATCGTGTACCGCTTTTACCCACCACATAAAGCGCAATAAACCCATCCCCCACTTAAAACTGAATGAAATAAAAAGAAAATAACACAAAAGCAGCGAGCTGGTTGAGGCAGAGCGCTAAAAGGATTAGTATTGCATGTTAGAGCTCCATTCATGGGTCACCCACAAGTGCATTGTGGGAGGGCAATTCTCAGTTGTTAGATAAGACAATGAGACAGAACTGAGTGATGGGAAGATTTAGAGAAAACTGGCAATATCTGGCAAGAGGAGCACAGCTTTCATAGCGTTCATCTTGGCAGCATCACAATGTAGACACTGCCAGTGGATAACTACCCCTGTGCTATAAGCATTGGACATCAAACAAGTGCACAAATAAATAGAAAAAAAAAAAAACTGTTACTTGCGGCCAAACTAAGCTGTCAAGTAATTACATTAATTATTATCACAAAGCAAAACAAATCAGTGAAAATGTGAATCCAATGGAAAATAAAGAAGGACCCAATAACCACTAGGGATGAGTCAGGTTAGTTGTCCAACAGACTAGTCAATAGGCTTGCTGCGATAAACGGTGTTGGCGGTGATACCGACCGCCACCGTCGTTAAGATTTTTTTTTTAATAGTAATAAAAAAAAAAATTTGTTCAGTTAGCAGATGCTACAATGATACGACAGTCTCATGGTCACAGATCAGATTCCAATTATCAAGCTGACTGACGATAGCAGACGATTTCATTTTTAAACGAAAACCAAACGCGCCTGTTTGCCAATATTTTGGATTTTGAAAACCCTGTTGAATTTTGTCGTTTATCGAAGGTGATTTTGGACGTTTTGTTAAACATTCGATTCTTATTTAATTGGTTCCACAATGTTTGCGATTTTTACTTTATTTAAACTTTGTGTAATGTATTTCTTTTATTTGACGTCAAGGTGTATGCCATGCCTCCAAGCTTTCATTACTTCAGTCTTCAGTGTCACATGATCCTTCAGAAATCATTCTAATATGATTTGGGGCTCAAGAAACACTTTTGTAGAAACTGATAGGATTTTTATTTGAAAAAATAAATGAATAAATAAATAATA
Source organism: Carassius auratus (assembly GCF_003368295.1). NCBI lineage: Eukaryota > Metazoa > Chordata > Actinopteri > Cypriniformes > Cyprinidae > Carassius > Carassius auratus. The sequence continues at coordinate 11,203 of NW_020523437.1, read as the reverse complement.
TTACATATATACCATTGGATGGTATATATTACGTATACTCACGAAAACATGTTTGCATCCTGTTTAAAGTCTGTCATGTTATATGTTATATGCACATACATATACACATGCACATACATATACATATACATATACATATACATATACATATACACACACACAGCAGTCAGTTTGCTAACATTTGCTTTTATGTCCATGGGCAGGATATAAAAAATAAACAAATACATATTTCCAGAGGAATAACTCCCTATCTCCTTAAGAAAACACAGTCAAAGCCTGACATTGAAAAGCAGTGAGCCAGAAATCCCACTGTTATCAGTTTCCTCAGCTTCATACCTGCCTATATCTCTCAAACAAAACACAAATATTAATCAAACACGCACAAACACACACCAGCAGTCAAGGACGGCACGATAACACATCAAAACTAAAGGCCTTCTGTTCTGTTCTGTTCTTCTGTGTATCCCGTGGATATACCAAGATGCAGCCATGATATCAGATGGTAATACTATGGTACTTTGATTTACACCACAGAACCAGTCGTCATTAAACAGACGGAGGAAACGCTGAGCTCAGCTCCTGCAGGGCTTTATCGAGCCTGATAACTCCAACGGGTGCTATCATAACAGAAGCAGCACACAAAGAGGAGACGTGCATGGCATTGTCTGGCCTGGTAAATAATCATTTGCATGTCACCGTCTTTTCTTTTCTGTGTGCGGTACAAAGATGCATCACATACTGCAGGAAAGTCTATTCAAAATAAAGAAGGAAAAAAATATGAGTTCTCTACATTTGCTCAAAGGCAGAAAAGCAGACAAAGGCAGAGCTGACAGGATGATTGTTAACAAATGGCAAATTTGTTTCAATCCTTTTGGAAACACCTGCGTCTCTGATTTTAGGAATCGGATTGCTTTGCCTCAAGCACATGTGGACACAACAGATACACTAACATGTTCATAACCCACAGATTCATATAAAAATGCATACATTTCTGTCCTCGGAACGACTTTAATCTCATCTGGACTCTTCTCTCATGCGGTCTCTCTCGCAGTGTGAGCAGCATGTGAATTTCTTAGATGTTCAAGAGTTCCTGCGTCCAGGGACATCAGAAGCAGCTGTTTTTAACAAGCTTTGACTGCGACTTCTTTGAAAAGTCTTGGTCATTCTCAGTCCTAGACTCAACACCAAAGAACTCTGAGTTTTGAAGAAGGTCATGAAGTGGAATTTAAAAGCCTTAAAAGTTTGGTTCAGTAGCAGAGGACCGAAACAGAAATGAGACGTGGACAAAAAACAACACAGATCTGCTGAAGCAAGACACTTTTCAGCTCCAGGAGTAACAACACACAAACAAGCAATTAGAATTGACATTTTGGTGTGAACCCGAGGCTATTTGATGTCAGAGTTTACTTTGTTTGGTTGGTGTGGAAAGATGGTTGTCTGAATTGGTCTGTGCACTGCAACAGAATATTCATTCATATCACAACAGTTTAACGGACTACATTTTACAATGGGAATTGCTTTTCTTTAAAATAAATTCAATTATAATTAACATTTTCTGAGTGATAAAATCGACCTTCTGCTCTGATCTATAGGGAGCCCTATTACATTAGGCCATTCATTAGGTTTAGGGTGAAATTCAGAGAGAGAGCGCGCGCGAGAGAGACAGAGAGAGAGTATATTAGAAGTAAGCTACCATCAATGTTTATAGAAATGTATATGGATTTATTTTGCATGTAATCTTTTTTCCTTTTTTTTCCTCTTATGAATATATTAGGGGTGTAACGGTTCACAAAATTCACGGTTCGGTTCGATACGATTCACTGGTGTCACGGTTCGGTTCGGTACGGTTCGGTACGTTTTAGATACAGCAAAAAGAAAAATTGGCAGATAAATATCCTTGATTTTTAAAAAATGTTTTATTTATTAAAACTAACAAAGTATGTTTTTTTTTTTTGTTTTTTTTTACATTGAACAATGATGGAGCTATTCTTTACCCATATTCTATGGTGTTTTCTTAGCAGCATATTGTATAAACAAAAACAGCTCCTTATAAAAAATAAAAAAAAATGAAAATGTCATATTGTTGTAGTAGTTATGAACACATAGAAAGATGTAACCTTTTATATGGAACTCTATAACTCTTTATATTGAGTGTGTTTTTACTCAATTGGTTCTCTATAGGGCTTATGTTTTTTGGAACAAAGCAGGAATTACTCTCTGGCTGAAATAGGCTCGTGAAGGAATATTGTAACGGGGCTCAATTACATTAAGCATGTTCTTAAAACCTGCGTTTTCCACTACAGAGTAAGGCGCTCGCTCACTCAGTACGCGCTGAAGGCTCGTTGGAAAATGGCCAAAGGGTCTTTTACACAGGACGCGGTATGCGCGGTGCTGGACCCTGGGCTCAGCGTTGCCCTTCAGATACAACGCGATTTGCGCTGCACCATACCAAGAGCAAAGTAGGTGGAGTTTTCAAAACTGCCCTTGCATACGTTCTATTTATAACAGTTCTTCTATCTAATAATGTGCAGGCCTGTTAATTGTATCGTACTGCTCAGGAAATTCCGACACAGTATAGTACTAGTCCATTTCGATTTCCGTGCTTGTTTGGATGCCCCGATCGATTGGTAAAGTGCACCCAAACACGAGACCTGTTGGTTATTGGAGGATTTTCTATTTCTGGTCTTTTAAACGCATTGGCCATTTTTTAAACGAGCCTTCAGCGCGTACTGAGTGAGCAAGCGCCTGACTGAGCAGCATAACATAAACATATAAGTTGGTGCTTTTTTCTTCTTCGGGGGTGTCAGGGGCGTTGCCTGTTACGTCGTTTGGGTTATTGGGCTACCTTGTTGAATGCATATCATTATATTTCACAATTCTTTTTTCCAAATATAATTAATTAGTCCAATGAACCGTTCGGTACATAGTGCGTACCGCGTACCGAACCGAAAGCCTCGTACCGAACGGTTCAATACGAATACGCGTATCGTTACACCCCTAGAATATATATATGTATTTTTGTTTTGTTTGTTTCTATTCTGATATGTACAATGCTTTGGCAATATGTACCTTTGTATGTCATGCCAATAAAGCAATATGAATTGAATTGAGAGAGAGAGAGAGACCGATTTTCAAACAACACGAGCTCTGTCTTGCTCTCTCTCCCTCGCGCATATTAATCAATTGACACGATGGTGTTGATGTTTAAATCATTTAAAATGAGAATGTAAGTGTGCTCAACCCATTTGTTTGTAAGAAAAAATATCGCAATATATATCGCAGAAAAATAAAATATCGCAATGTCATTTTTTCCCAATATCGTTCAGCCCTAATATATATATATATATATATATATATATATTGTGACGAGTCAGCTGCCTCCTCCCTGATTATCACCGGCACCCCGTCCTAAATCGCCGCCCTTCACCAGGCTCCCGACTGGAGTGGGTGTGTGAGAGGAGGGGCGCTGGACGAGTCAGGGCTGGCGGCGTGTGATGGGGCACACCTGAAGGAAGTGGAGCCTCATTACCGCCGCTGTTTAAAAGCCCAACGCGCCTCTCCTCAGGAGACCGGTCTCTTCCCCGTGCATGCACACTGGTGTCCTCGTGGGTCCAGGAAGGGAGCGTTGAGGGACTCCCGCGCCACCAAGACGTGAGCTGCCGGACCCGCGATCCGGATGGGAACCGCACCCGTATACACGGCCGACGGGCCAGGATGCCGGGCCGTCCATCCCCTACCAGCGCCGCGGCCAACGAGAGAGACGCGGCCGCTAGGAGAAGCCGCCGCCCCTCGCGCCCCGGACCAAGGAGGGGAGCGCGTGCGGCCGCCGGACTCCGCCCCTTGCCTGGACCCTTCCTTGATGAACACTGCCCGACCTACACAAATCCCGCAGCACGACGAGGACACCAGATCCCCTGTTATTTTGGACACTTTCCCCCTTTGGCCACTTTTATTCCCTTTGTTTTATGATTTCTGTTAATAAAAGCCTCTCCGAGGCCTGACGCCACGCCCACTGTGTCTGTCTTGTGCTCCTCGCGTGACACTGGTGGAGAATGCGGGCAGGCGGAGCCTAGACAGCGCAGTTGGGAAACGTCTGGTGACGTCACTCCCTCTCGCTTGCAAACGTTCGTGAGAACCCAGACTGGGACGGAGGAAAACTGGGGACAGCCTCCCAGCCACACAAGGGGTAAGTGACTTTTCCATTGTCATTTTACCCTGTGGTTGGTTGAGGCTGTCACTAAAACCCGGTTTCTCTGTCCCTGTTCTGGTGCGCTGCGAGAGGGAGGACCGCCCGGAGAGGAAGCCCCGCCCACTCCGACCGTTTGGAGCCTGGTTGAGGATGGTAGCACTCCCGTGTGGGCGGCGCCCTGATGACGGGGATGTCGCTTGGGAGGGGGAATGTGACGAGTCAGCTGCCTCCTCCCTGATTATCACCGGCACCCCGTCCTAAATCGCCGCCCTTCACCAGGCTCCCGACTGGAGTGGGTGTGTGAGAGGAGGGGCGCTGGACGAGTCAGGGCTGGCGGCGTGTGATGGGGCACACCTGAAGGAAGTGGAGCCTCATTACCGCCGCTGTTTAAAAGCCCAACGCGCCTCTCCTCAGGAGACCGGTCTCTTCCCCGTGCATGCACACTGGTGTCCTCGTGGGTCCAGGAAGGGAGCGTTGAGGGACTCCCGCGCCACCAAGACGTGAGCTGCCGGACCCGCGATCCGGATGGGAACCGCACCCGTATACACGGCCGACGGGCCAGGATGCCGGGCCGTCCATCCCCTACCAGCGCCGCGGCCAACGAGAGAGACGCGGCCGCTAGGAGAAGCCGCCGCCCCTCGCGCCCCGGACCAAGGAGGGGAGCGCGTGCGGCCGCCGGACTCCGCCCCTTGCCTGGACCCTTCCTTGATGAACACTGCCCGACCTACACAAATCCCGCAGCACGACGAGGACACCAGATCCCCTGTTATTTTGGACACTTTCCCCCTTTGGCCACTTTTATTCCCTTTGTTTTATGATTTCTGTTAATAAAAGCCTCTCCGAGGCCTGACGCCACGCCCACTGTGTCTGTCTTGTGCTCCTCCCGTGACAATATATATATATATATATATATATATATATATATATATATATATATATATACACACACATACACACTTGTATTTTGCAAAAGTGCACACAAAAAAAAAATCACTTTGCGATCACAGGAATAAATGACAATTTAAAATACATCAACATAGAAGTTATTTTAAATTTAAATTTTGTTATTTATTTATCTTTTTTCTTCTTTTTTGTTTATTTACTTTACAATATTACTGTTTATACTATTATTTTAATTAAATAAATGCAGCCTTGGTGAGAATAAAACACTTCAGTATAGATAGATGGATTGATGGATGGATGGATAAAAAAAGTAATCAAATCTTGTCTCAGAATCAGCCTAGGAGGGGAAAAAAAAATGTGTAATATTGGTAAGCAACTACTTTTTGCCTCCAAACAAAGGTTTCCAGAACAACTGCCTCATCAAACCCAGCATCTGCCAATCATTTCCTCTGAAGTGTATCTGCACACCCCAAGGCACCGATTCCTGTTCAATTCTCCACCATCTTGTACCAGAGAGCACCGGGGCCAACTGTGTTCCTTCATGCCTGAACTTGCTCCCTCTCATTCTGTGCTGCAGGCTTTTAATGAGACAGATGGACAGGAATAACCCAGACGCTCCTGAGACAGGTACTTTCGCAATCAGCCTTTATAAGGAGTGGGATCCGCCAAGGCGTCCACCGCCTGCCCACGTTCAGCTCCGCTGTAGGAGCATCTGCAGTGCCAGATCGATATTGCGCCTTAGGATTCAGACGAGCTGGGTTAACCGGAGAGAGGAGAACGCCAAAGAGTGGAAGGACCGAGAGGTATGAAAATAACATGCAGGGAGGCGTGAGGAGCAGAGGGAGATGACGGAAGTGCAAAAAATATGAATGTAAAAGAGTGAGAGAACAAGGGAATACGGTGAAAAGAAATGGTAGGAAATAGACTGGACTGACATAGCTGAGTGAGTGAAGAAATAAAAGCGACTACAAAAGGTAGGATGGTTTCTGGATGTCCGGTTCAGTGAGCTTCACATAAGCAGAGACCACCCAAAGGCCTCCTGACCGCAGAAGACCGAAACAATAGTGCCTCTGACATGTAACTGTTCCCAGCTGGTCACAGAGGACTGGTCTGATGGATGAGGTGTTGATGGGAAGGCCAAGTTCTTCTTTAGAGGTTTGAGAGATGAAATAAAAAGTGTGACGAGCGAAAGGAAGAAGGAGAGGTTGAAAAAAAGCTTTATGAAACCCAATTCTCACCCCCGAGCCCCAGAAGACCGAAGACCTAGAGGCCATATGCTATTATGAGGGCTATGAGACCTCTACTGATTTGATTTCACATTCAATGTGTTCCCTGTAAGGTGCTCTGAGAGGACGTGCCCTGTGTATCATCTCTGAAGCCAATTAAAACTCAAACACTAACAAAGTCCTATTTCTTGATCACACATGCGTCACCAGGAGATATATGCGATGAGTGGTTATATATGGTAGATGCAATTTTTAAAGCTTGCTTATCTGCAATATGGTGCTAAAATGTTGCCAGTCAGCAGATGTTTTTGTGAAGCTTATATACATATAAATGTTGCCCGTCACACAGATATAATGCTCAAAATAGGATTTGATGCTTTCCATATGATACACTCTCAGTAATACAGGTCATTTTCAATACATGCATTAATTAAAGTGATGTTTTTCTTTCACATACCTTCTTTTCTTGATTTACAGACACTATTCAAGCACAGATTCAGATGATGAACACTTTAAAAGACTGAGCGGTCAGAAAAATAATATGAAAAAGTAAAGGTATAAATTTAGTCAGGTAATTGTTAATGTTAATGCTGCAGAACGCATGAGGATTCTGAATACCATTTGCACTTAATTAATCTAACTTATATGTATATATTATGTTTTATTTTATATTTATAATAAAAATTTCTTACATTTATATAGCGCTTTTTTAAGCACTCAAGAGTGCTTTACATTGTCAGGGGGTCTCTCTCTGCTGTCAAATGATTTATTGCAATTAATTGCATCCAAAATAAAATAATTTTTTTTTACATAATATATGTGTATACCGGTATATGTATTATGTATATATAAAGATACACACATACAGCATATGTTTTGAAAATACTTACATGTATATATCTATACGTCACATATTTTTCTTAAATATATTCTACCAGGGTTGGGGTGGGTTCTAAATTGCACAGTTGCTATTTGTTTTATATTACTATTTCCAGAAGAAAAAAAAAAAAAAAACAGACAAATATTCAAATCAAGTTTCTCCATTATTATGGTAATTAAATTACATAATGATGATAATAATAATAATAATAATGAAGCAAAAAGACATTTCAAGTATTCTCAGTCAAAGAGTATTTTATTCTTAGAAAGAGAAAACTGTAGAACACATCAACTTTCCAAAAGTATTTAGAATCAACTAATCGTATAGGCTACAGGCTTATTATAGCTTTACCGATGCTTTCCTTTTAATGTTTTTCTTCTACATTCAACAGTATTTATTTTTGAAATGTTAAAAGGGAAAAAGAGGGAAAGCGTAACAATCAAATGCTGAATCTGGATAAGACCCCTGTCAACAAATCCATTCCTTTAAAAGCTTTTTATTATGCATGTGCTATACCAAGCCTGCATTTCCCGACCCATTGGAACAGGCCAGAGTTATGGTGATGACTGAGCCCCCATTGTGGCCGCAGCACTCCATAATACAGCCAATCAATAAGTGCCTGCTTTCACGCTGCAGCAAAAATGCCTTTTGTCTGCCGCGATCTGGCTGCAAGACAACCTCGGAGTACATCAAAGCTCATCTACGGCCAAGGAGAAAGCTGGGATGAGTGTCTGAACTGAACTGAACTTCTCACAGGTCATTTCCAATACATGCAGCAATTAAAATTCTGTACTTTCTTTATACTTCGTTCTTTTGATTTAGACGTTGAATGCTTTAAATGACTGAAATGAAAAACAATTCATAAGTATTGTTTCTGGGATTAAATTAATGGCTTGCTATTACTGCTTAAACTGCTAAACACGTGAGGAGAACTATGAATGCCATGTACATTTCATAATATTTAAGATATTTGTAAACATTTTTATTAATAATAAATATAAATATTAAAAATAATACAAGCTATTTAATAATAGTAATAATTATACACATTAATTTAAATGTATCTGAATACAAGTAATTTGTTATATTTTATTCTTATTAATTATTTTAAATGTTTTATAGTAGTAGTTCGTGTTGTCACAGTACCAAAATTTCAGTATTCGGTACCGATACCAGTGAAAATCCATGGTTCTCTGTACCAATTTCGGTACCAGAGCAAAACACAAAAATATGTTAACACTTTTTATCACTAAAAATTAAAAAACAATGCCATTCTTTATACTTATTTACAATTGTGCTTAAAATTTTTCAACAATTAATATAATTACGAAAAACCATAAACAAGTTTCACCCAAATTTCATTTGTATTTTAATTACTGAAATTTAAACACATTTTATTTTTTGGTAAATAAAGGGGACTTGCTATTAAAATTAAAACATGGAAGAAATATTGTGTGATATATTTCTTAAAAAAATAAAAATCATATCGCTGTATCCATCAAGAACCTGGTTGACCGGGTACTCGGTACCACCAGTACTTAAAGAAACTTGGTACCGTGACATTTTCATTTGTTTTAGTACCAACTTGGTACCGAATTACCGGGTCTTTTGACAACACTAGTAGTAGTAGTAACATTGTAAAAAATATTATTATTGTTATTGTTATTATTATTAAATACATATATTTGAATGAGTAGTGATATCATATTTTCTCAATAAATTGACATTTTAATTCACGTTAGATAGTTAATTAGTTTATTATTCTGTTATTATATGTGACCCTGGGCCACAAAACCAGCCTTAAGCAGCACAGGCATATTTGTAGCAATAGCCAAAAATGCATTGTATGGAACAAAAAGGTTTTTTTTTTTTTTTTTTTTTTTTTTTTTATGCCAGAGATCATTAGGATATTAAGAAAAGATCATCCTCCATGAAGATTTTTAATTTCCTTCCATAAATATTAAAAAAAAAAACTTTATTTTTGATTAGTAATATGCATTGCTAAGAACTTCTTTGGATAGCTTGAAAGGCGGTTTTCTCTATATTTAGATTTTTTTTGCACCTTCAGATTCCAGATATTCAAATAGTTGTATATTGGCCTAATATTGTCATATCCTAACAAACCATACATCACTGAAAAGCTTTTATGTATAAATGAAAATTGCAAATAAAGTGCTAAGTTAACTGCAGTGCACACTTGACTTTGAAGGCAGTGTTTTTGCCATCTCGCAAAACTGTGCTGAAATTAATGAATCAATAAGACACTGAAGTGCAAAAACATGCATTGAAATGATGAATTGCAGAGATCTCTACTGTATGGAGAGCAAAACCTTCAATTCAGTCAATCATAACCACCGATCCATCCGAGCTGGAAAACTACCTCACATCCGTCTGACTAATGGACCTAACCGCATGCAAGCTGCATCTGCAGACATCACTGCAACCCTAAATTATGATGAAAACCGGTTTTTATTTCCTGATGTTTCTGCATTTGTGCAAATAATCTCCTGATTTGAATCAGCTTGAAAAGTCAGCTCAGATCAGAGAGCGCTTTTGCTGCTTCCGGGTGCCGCTGGCCTACAGCAGTTACTGCAGCGTCAGCATGCACTGCCATGGCTGATTACTCAAAATCATTTATACTCTCCTCCATTAACCTTTCATCCGAGCCTTTACCACTGAGCTATTCCGCCTAATTGTACGGTCCAGTGTAATTGTATCCACTATTATGCTAAAAAACAACCACTCACTTCAAAAACACATTGAAAAGGACACACTACAGCCTTTCTGCATGACACACAACCACTGTTTACTGTACAATCAATCCCAAAACAACATTTCCAAAGAAACCATTTCTTTTTGCAAGAGGACTAGGCAGGTAAAGCCCTCGAAACCCCTTTGACAAATTGACTACATGTGGAGACCTATCAGAGCATGTTCTTTTAAAGTATCCATTTGTCATTGGAAGGTATTATTTGGGGGCTTAAGTGCTTCATTGACTGGACGAGGACAGTGAATAGAAGGGATGAGGAAATTACTGTTGGGTGAGGTAGCTCGCAAGTGCTGAATGACGTGGGGAAAATAAGGAATGATGTCTTACAGGCCTCACATAAAGAGGGACTGCATGCAGCTCTAGACTGGAGATCAAGCACTCTAAAGTGTCTACAGCAATTTCCATGAGCTTCAACCTTCACCATCAAAGCAAAACGCTTTAAAGGGGAAGTATCATTTTGACATATCAAGTGGCCCAGTTTATGTCAATTCACCCTCCTAAGAAGACATACTCTAATGCTTACAATTTTTACATTCACATTACATTTAGCTGACGCTTTTATCCAAAGCGACTTACAATTGCTATATATGTCAGAGGTCGCATGCCTCTGGAGCAACTAGGGGTTAAGTGTCTTGCTCAGGGACACATTGGTGTCTCACAGTGGATTCGAACCCAGGTCTCACACCAAAGGCATGTGTCTTATCCACAGCGCCAACACCACCCCCAATACCAGGTCTATTTAAAGCAATTAAGCTACCAAAATATGACTATAAAAATGTTGACGTCACATCCATGATCGTATTAGCATGACGCAACCTGTAAAGTCATTTCGTAATGAAATTCAAACAATAAATCTCGCTCTTTAAAGTGGAATGACAGATCACTGTAGATGCCTCGATTCCAGTGGACCATGAAGGGATCATCATCTTTTTACTACTAGTTATAGCACAAAATAAACATGAATGAACATCAGAAGGAATGATGAAATAAATAGTACATATTACTGAAATGCACCAAGTTTCATGTAATCACTAAATGTTTCCTCAATAAAACAGCTTGTAAACAACATATCACGTAACATTACATTTACCCCAGGAAAGACATTCAACGCCCATACCTTGATGTTCGGCCAAAAACATCTTTCTGAAGGGTATTTTGGCAACATATTCATTCAATTCGACCTTAACTTGCTGTCTTCATTTGGATAAATAAAAAACTTGCTTCAGTGCATCACT